>NC_043976.1:12415781-12535784 GCF_902148855.1 Sphaeramia orbicularis | reverse complement strand
CTAACCTGATAGTGGCATTGTGTTGTTTCATACTTCTAGTCTGGTTTTATCACATAATCTGGATTAAGGGCCCCATTAAACCCACACATACCAGGGCTGGACCACAGGGTCAAAAGCGTTTTTCTACAACTAGACCACGGGTGTCAAAACGTGGCCTTTGGATGAATTTCTCAAATGCAAAATTACACTTAGGGCCGGATCTATCAAAGGTTTGCGCGTATTAAAACGTGTGCAAACTCATTGCACACGCAAAAAAATGTACAAACTGATTTACTAACAGTGCGCAATAAGGGTTGCGTCTTTCAAAGGTGCAAAATAGCGCATCTGCATCCAGTAGTACGTTTGCCTCAATGAATATGCAATATGGGGCGTTTACACGCAGTTGTGCGTGTTGTGGGAGGAGAAAATGTAAATATATTAATTAGCACTCGCAAAGTGATTTATCAAACCCAAAAGCAATTTTGCTCATAGAAACTGCGTATATTTACCACGTCTCAAAAGGAGGTGCAAACGGTTTGGATGCGTAAGTGCGCACACATGGCTGCGGTTAGGAGACAAAGAAATGATGAAACCAGATGCAGAGAACATATTTTTCACCCTCATTGAACATTTTTGGAGTGATGGAAGAAAAAATAACTGAGACATATGCGCCCCCCCCACACACACACACTTTACAGGACGCTTTTCCACTCCTGATGATTGTGATTAAAAATACGCACCGACATATAGCTACAGCAGGGGTCTCAAACTCAATTTACCTGGGGGCTGCTGGAGGTAGAGTCTGGGTGAGGCTGGGCCGCATCAAGTACTCCACAACAAGAACACTTCCTCTGAACACAAACGCTTCTTCTGAACATGAACATTTCTTCAAACATGAACGTTTCTTCAGAACAGGCTTATTGACTACTGTTGCCCAGACGTCTGGCAGCGCGTCCTCCTGCACACATGAGCCACATTTGGCTTCGGGGAGGAAGCAGTTGAGACCCGCAGTAGGTCTTGCAGATGCTCATCATGTCCAGTTCAATAATGACGTTTGATGTTGTATTCTTTGTGCACTGCAACTTTTTCTGTGTCAGACCCGTCGGGGTCCTCCTGTGCTCAACAAATAAATATTCCATCTCCCACTTCTCCTGGAATTGTCTGTGCTTGTCGCTAATCTTTCTCTCCATGGTAGGTTTTGAAAAAGCCATGACTGGGACAGGATACATTTGTATGTCACTTACTTGTCGCGTCCTCCTTCACTAATCCCGCATATGCGAGGTGCGTTCACGGGCGTCGGAATTCCGAACATCAACATTAATGAAAGGGAATGGAACAAGTAGCTATAAATAATGACTTTTTAAATAAATTCCCCCACAAAAAATAGATCCTGTGAGAAAAAACTTGTGGGCCGCACTAACATTAACCTGTGGTATCAATGGGGGGCCACAAATTCACATACTGCGGCCGCGAGTTTGAGACCCCTGGGCTACAGTGTGACAAAATTATGTGCGCCTGACAGTCCTCTATCCAAATACAACCCCCCACCCACCCCGCGCGCACGCACGCACCGCACACACACTTTTAAAATGAAAAATAAATGAATGAATGACTGAGTCATGCAATACCTTCTATGACAAAACTCCTCCAACATTACATTTCCGTTCCTCTGGATCATTCAGCGCACCGTTCCCATTAGTGCTGGTTTATCCACAGCAGTTTTTCCAGTATTGTCTCCAGTAGCCACGCAAAACCCTCATTTAAATAGGGCGGTCTGCAGACTTTGCTGTTGTAATTTGCCAAGCAATCTTGGTAAATACCCGCAAACCGTGGTCACACCCCACACGCAAAATTCTAGATTGCACAAGCAAATTACTACAAGCAAATTGGGATCTTAGTAGATCCGGCCCTTAAAGTATTAAAAATAATTTTAGTTCAGGTTCCACATTCAGCTCAGTTTGATCTAACATGGGTCATACCAGTAAATACTACCATAAAACCTATAAATACTGGCAACTCCAAAATTTTCTCTTTGTTTTAGTGTAAAAAACAAAAAAAAAAAAAGTAAACTTATGTGAAAATGTTTATATTTGACAAACTGTCACAAATATTTTGCAAATCCTTCACAAAAAAAAGTGAATAATCTGAACAACTATGAACAACATGAATGTCTTAGAGAAGTAATTGCAATTTTAAACAATATTCTGCCTGTTTACTGAATGTTTTGTGTGTTTTGTAGATCCACTGTGATCTGTAAGTTGTAAAGTGCATGTGTAAATAATTACTGCGGCATAATATATTAAGATTTTTCAGAATATTTTGTAACTGTAAACATTTTCATAATGTAATATTGCTTTTTTCACTCGAAAACATAGAGAAAAATTTGGAGTTGACATTATTTATTATTATGATGCTATTACTTTACTGGTCTGGTCCACTTCTGATAATATTGGTCTGTATGTGGCTCCTGAAATAAAATAATTTTGACACCCCTGTACTAGAGGGATAAACCATAACACAATACACTTTCATTGTTTATTATAATAAATATGTAATGTAAATGTAAATATAAAGCTGATACATAGTCATTTTCCTTTACAGCTGTAACATTTACTACACAAGCCAGACCTATGCCACTGTTTCACTACCTGAGAAGCTCTTTCTTAAAATAATAATAATAGTAATAATAATTATAATAATAAAAATAATTCCCTTTGCATATGACTCTGCTTATGACCAATAACAAACCTCTTCCTCTGAATGTAACTCCTTTACTGGACAGCTTTGTACTGAGCAGCATGTTCTGTGTTCCCTTATGAAAAAACACTTCAGTAAAAATGCCACTGACATCCAATTCTACTCAAATGTAGCAGTATTTTAAGTTTCACTGTTTATCAAAGAAAATGTGGTTAAACTAGTACTTTAGTGACATTTTGCAGACGTTTGCAGGTAGTTCCGTTACAATCGCCTCCTCTTTTATTTCATCCTGACCATCAGACATCACCATTACTCATGCTAAATTAGTAACTACAGACTGTGAATTAAGGTATTACAGACCTGATGAGTAAGGTAATAGCGTAAACACTTTTCATGTTTTCTACTTTAGCTGCAGTAATATTAGGTCTAGTTTTTAATGTTCGACTAGAATAACTGTTGAAATATTAGCTTTTTTTGCCGTTCTTAGTTGGTTGTGATTTCTGTGTTGCAAATGCTGTGTAAAATAGAAATAAAAAACACAATGCCGTGATCTGGGCCTGTTACAACATAATTACTGTCAAATGTTCCTAGAAGTTGTGTTTTTTACTGTCACTCACAGCCTATCCCAATTTTTGGAAATGTGTTGATACCATCTAATTCTAAATTATCTTATTTTCTGATTAAAATGCACATTTTTCTCAGTTAGACATTCAGTATGTTTCCTTTGGTTTACTGAGAATAAATATGGTTTATGAGAGTTGCAAATTGTTGCATTCTGTGTTTCATTTCACAAAAGTAAGAATTCCAATTTTTTTTTTTTTGTAAATGGGGTTGCAAATTTTAATTTTGATCATTTTATTTTGCCAGAGGAAACTACTTTTCCTCAGTAGTTTAAATTTACTAAACAACACTTCATGCAAGAGCAGTTTAACTATAGGTGTAGTTATATGTGTTTCCAGCATGAAAAGTAGTTTGGTATTAGAAGTATTTTTCCCCAACAGAGAAAACCCTATTTGGTGCCTTATTAAATATTGACTCACCACTTACTTCTCTTGAATGGATGCTCCTTAAAAGCTGATGTAAGTCACTGGCGTTGATACTTCAGTACAGTGTTGTTTTCATGAAGCTCGGTGCAAAGCCTCCTTCACTCATTGGCTGCCACATGACTGCATGCTCTCATAATCTAAAATGATGCATACGCACTTCCTCACATGGATGTTGGTCATCTTGTCTTCATTTTTCATGTCCAGTCGATGAAGACACGTTACGGTGTATATGATAGGCTGTCGTACTCTCTGACTGTTGTGTGATTGAGGTAAAAGCTTGGTCCTTGCCTGTTTTATGAAGCCTCTCTTGCTTTTCTCTGCTAACTCCTGTAGGGGGCGGCAATTCCTCACGGTGTGTTGCCAGAGATGGGGGCCAGGGGTAAAGTGGGCCGACTAACTGAGCAACAGGCCACGGCTGGACGGGCACGCATGCAACTGTCCAGTCCCCCCCTGACACTATGCAAAAGCGCAAAGCTCAGGCTGACACTGAAGCCAGGCAGGGGGCCGGGGGTGCAGCGCAGCACAGCCCGACCCCGTGGAGCGTAGAACCAAGGGCTGCAAGCGGCGCAGCGTGCCCTGGACCCCTAACCTGGCCAAAGACCTGGTCACAGAGTCCTGTGTCAGGCTAGTTTCTGAGTCACTTACTGACATAGTCACAGCTGCACACTTAGAGCCCGTCACCGCTGAGGTTCAGGTCCAGCTGTAGCCGCTGAGCCTGAGGGGGGTGCAGTGCGTAAGTTCTCTGTAGATGCCTCTGCTTATCGAGAGAGAGCCAAGCCCAGGAGAGAGTCCTCAGTGAGCTCCAGTTTTGACAGTAGAGGTGCCAAGAGAACATCAACACACTCCAATACTGTGATGTTATGTTTATGGTTCTGTTTAATTCTCAGAGACACTGTTTCACTTTAATTAAAGGTTCATTGGGTAGGTTTTTGGGGTCATCAGGATCTAACTGCAAAAATGTAATATGGTGTTAACCATAAGGGTGGATTCCATCCCATGAAAATAAGAATTCTTATGATTCAGTTACCGTAGAACAGAGTCCCAAATTTTTCAGCTCAAGATCCAAAAACAATTACGTAAATGCATATATTCTTCTTCTTGCATCTTTTGTGTAATTTTTTTCATCTTTACATGGTTTTTACTTTTTGTGTCTTACAGTGTTTTATCTAATGTGTTTTAAATGGGATTTTTTATTGTCGTTTCTTTCCATCTTTTTTTGTCATGTTTCATCTTTACAACTGAGGTCTTCCCTCTACTTTTCATTGAGATCAACAGTTAGAAATTCACTCAGAGAACATTCATCCACTATTGTAACCCTTTCATGCATGAATTATGAGAACCTAATAAAAGATTTTAATCTAGACAAAAAAAAAACAAAAAAAACTATGCAATTGATTTTTATGATCCTATTTTGCATGGAGTTACCATAATGTCCACTCAGCGGACACCATGCGTTTAACCTTAGAAGCAAAGAAACATGTATTTACTGATATACTGTGAGAAAACTATGAAATAAATGCTGATAATCTGATGTTTTCTCACATTTCAACATACCTGCATGGATATAATGTGCAAAAAAAAAAAAAAAAATTTTTTTGTCTCACAATTCACAATTTTTTACACTCAAACATGTTACTGCAGATCAGGTTTATCTAGAACAGCAAAGTTACAGTAATGGTATGAATTGCAGTGTATGGAATGATGCATAAGTGTCCACTGTGCTGGCTGATATGGAACTAAAACACAAAATCCATGAATATACAAGAGAACACCTTTGAACAGCTGTCCACTGTAATGACCACTGTGCATGAAAGGGTTAATTATACAAAACAAATTTGTGTTTTATAGTTATGTATTTTGTTTAAACAATTTACATCGACAGATGTTTGCTATGTTGTGCAGGTCGCTCAGAAAACACTTCATTTTAACTGTTAGAGCTCATGTAGGGTAGGGTGAGGTGGAGGGGGGGTTCACGTAGCTGCAATCTACAACTTCAACACTAGAGGCATCTAAAAACTACACACTGAAACCTTTAATAGTTTAAATACAAAGAGTCATAGCAGGCATTGGCTTACTTTGTGTGCTTTTTAAACCCTTTGGTAATCTCTCTTTAGTCATTTTGACTTTTCAGCTGCAATTTAACAATAGTCGCTTTTCCATTGACCCTCAAATTGTGCTAATATAACTTGTGCATTTAAATGTAACGAATGAAAAAATGACAATTTTGCCAAATCTCTCGTTTTTCGATAAAGGTTTTTGCGCTGGCAAGAGGTTTTTTTTTTCAGGCTTAGCGCAAACGGTATATGACACAAAACTGCAATGGAAAGACCTTATCAGCAGTACAGAGTGAACCGCCACCACCAACCATATCACATCATGCATGTGTGCAATCATTATGTAATATGTAAATATCTTTAAAACTTTATACTCAAGTTTTATACTTTTAAGAACGTTTATTTCTACCTGCCTTTCTTTTGCACTAGTGTGTTGCATGTTGCTGCTGTAAACTGTTAAATTTCCCATGTGGGATCAATAAAGTCTATCTTATCTTATCTTATCTTATCTTATTTTCCACAACTAGAGTCACGTGAATAACAAAAAAAAAATGGATGTTGACAGATGTTACAACAAGCTAAGGAGAAGAGTTTTAAAAGAAACCTGGTGGCGGGTATGTGTGGACACACCAGGAAACCGAATCATTTTTTTAATTTAGTCCGAGATAAAAGGGTAAATATAATAATAATATAATAATAATAATAATGATATAATAAGGAATATACTGTAAATCAACACAATATTTACATTCGTTGCCATGTTTATTGCATGACTTCTCATGTCATCTGCGATAATAAATAACAAATCGTACGCATTTGGGATTTAATGGAAAAACGGACATTACGCACTTATGTTTTTTCAAAATGTAGAAAATATCGGTAAAGTTTTGCACATATGTCCAATGGAAAAGCGACTATAGTTAAGCTGAATCAGAATTAATATTATACTCTGACAGTTTTCCTAAAATTAGATGTCTCATTTGCAGAATATCTCACCAAATACTGAGTTGTAATCAATTTACATTCTTGCCAGTCCACAGCCCTATTTGACTTTTTAAGAGAAAATAATGTCTCCCATCACAGTAAAGTTCTGTACGGTTCTTCTGTCACATTCATAAATATTTAAACTGTTAAGAGTAGGTGAAGTGCTCTGGCTTCTTCTCCCAAAGGTAAGTCTTCCACATATTAAGGTTTGACTAAGTCACTCTTAGATGTTTTGTTGGTCACTATAATTACACCACCTCCTGATTTGAGGTATGGTTCCAGTCACCCCCACCCCACTATCACACTGTACCCAGAGCACTTAACACACACAAGTATGTCACCACAGGAGCCAACAAATCACCCCTGTACTTGGAAAGTGGGGTCATCCCGCTGACACAACGAGCAGGACACTTGTGACCTGAAGGTTTTTTGGTAACATGTTCAAGTGCATCCTTTGACCACCTCCCCCTCAACCCGAAATAGACAAGAGTATCAGTTCACGTGACTATTTGTGTTTGACATAACCAATTTACTATCACCAAGTTATGATCCTGCTCTTTTCGGTAAAATGCTTCAGATCTGTTTCCCCCCTTTGGTTGCATATTTATTACCACATGCGTAATATAGAGTCAGTATATTATTTATTTTTTTCATTTTTAATTAATATCATTAATAGTTCATTATATACATTAATACCAAAATTAAAACTAAATTAGAATAGAATAGAATAGAAATAGAATAGATCTTTATTGTCACTTTTAAAGGAACAATAAAAATCAGTTTAACAGCTCTGTCTGTTCAGCAGCAGATATTTAAAAGTGCAAAAACAAAGACTATATAAAACTTTCACACAAAATTATACTAAAATATATACTGAAAAATACTAAAAATATACAAAAATAATAATAATAATAAATTCTGGTCAAATCTGGATCTAGTTATTGCATAATAACCAGTTGCAGCAAATTTTTGTTGCCTGATAATTACAAAGCTGTTTATGATTTGTTTCAGTTGTAATCTATGCTCAAAGTAGAGCAGCCAAAACCTGCTGTAATGAAAATATTTTATTAGTAAGACATTAAAACTACAAAGCTCCAGGAAGGTCATAAAATGCAACATAATTAGAGCTGCTGTACAAAAGTAAAAGGACATCTTTGGATATTAAAAGTAGCACTTCATTAGATCAGTTCCATTATCTCACATTCTCCTTACTGAGGTACTGGTGTTAATTTGAGTTTTCTGTCGTCCCAGCATCCCCTGCTCCACCCTATGGCATCAGTGTCCCTGGAGTGTGTGCGTGACTCCATGGTGCTCGGGTGGAAACAAGCCGAGCTTTATCGGCGGAGCTGAAATCACGGTTACTTTGTGGATTACCGTGAGGTGGTTGATGGTGTTCCAGGGCAGTGGCACGAGGCCAATATCAAGGCCGTCAGCGAAAGGGCCTACAGAGTGAGTCCACCAGGAACACACTCTAAAAGTAAAGCTTGGAAATATCTGTTTGACAGTTTTAATGAGTCTGAATGTGTATCTCCAGGTGGTCTGACCTGAAGGAGAACAGGAAGTACCAGTTCCAGGTGAGAGCAGCCAACATGGCGGGCGTCGGCATCCCGTCCTCTGCCCAGTGACATCTTCCTGTGTGAGGAGTGGACCATCGCTGTACCAGGTAGGACCAGACCTTATGTAACCGGGTGGTGTCGGACTCTGTGTTGTGTTCTTTTTAATGACGAGACTTGCACATGTCTTTGGAGGCAGTCTCCATTTATTGTTCTTCGGCTGACAAGTGACAGAAAAACACCAAAACCTCCGGTCAGCGACCCCCATAAAACAAGCTCCTACACAAACCAAAATGACACAGAAATGTGTTTCAGCACATTTGAAGCACCTCATACAGCCTGAACTAGCCAGTTCATGTAAAAAAATTAAATTAACAGAGGCTAAATCAAAAATTTTCATGAACCGCACAGCTGCTTTCCTCTCCCCACAGAAATCCAGAACACAAGGGAAGAGGCAAAGGTGCAAAAAACCTCCAGTTATAGCGCGTAGTTTCACACTGTAAATCGCTCGCTGGGGAACAGACCCAAACCAAAAGTTCCACACACTGACCCGGAGCCCCACAATGTCAGGTACCATCCAAAAGAAATGAAAATAAAATGAACAGATTTTGTGTAATCATAACAATACACAATATAATATACATACCCACACTGCTGCGAGATAAGTGACTCTGTTACATTTATACCGGTGGTACGAAACGCTAAACCCTTCATGTCATATGGACAGATTTAATCTAATCCCCATGGGTATACTGCATGAAGATTATAAAGAAGTACAAAAATTCTACAAAAGTACTTTAATGTAATTTGGTGTGACAGCTGGGTTTCCATTACATTTTCGGCAAAATAAAAGTGATATTTCTACAGTGCAACTTGTAGTGTTTCCACTAAAGAGTGTTTGGCTTCCGTGTGTGTGATTCTAATAAAGTCAGGTCTTGCGACATGTTGTAATTCTCGTAAATACTGTATAGTTCTCACAAGACACTCGTTTAAACCCTTTCATTCATGAATTGTGAGAACCTTAGTCAAGATTTTTTCTTCAGTGTTTTTATTCCTCCTAAGGCATGAAAAAAGCACGCAATCGAGTTTTCTTTTTCTATGGAGTTACAAAAATATCCATGCATTTAATTTTTGAAGTAAAGAAACATGTATTTAAAGCCCAATATCAGAAAGTAATATGAAATAATGAAATAAAACATTTTTAATGCTGCCTAATCTGATGTCTTCGCACATTTTAACATATTCTAATGCTAGTAATTACTCACTTCACGGAATAATGTGCAAAAAAAACCTTTTTGTCTAACAAATAACAATTGATTTACACTCAAACATGTTAGTGCAGATCAGGTTTATCTAGAACAGCAAAGTTACAGTAATGGTCTGAATGTCAGTGTATGGGATGATACATAAGTGTCCACTGTGTTGGCTGATATGGAACTAAAACAACAAAACCCATAAATATACAAGAGAACAGCTGGAGAAGAACTGTCCACTGGAGTGACTTATGCATGAAAGGGTTAAGGAAGATGGAGGTACTGAGTTTCATGCCAAACCTCCACGGTGTTGACACTGTAGTGTCAGTTGGATCTACTGCTATTACAGTGACTGTCTTAGAGTAAAGAAGAAGGACACGTAGAATTGTCCCAAGGCGAAGTCCTTTTTTATGGCAGCAGCCATGCAGAATGGATTTCTGGGAGAGAACCGTACATAAGGAATTCACCAATGAGTTGTGGATCCAGAATTCCAATGACCCAGGGACATTAATGAACTGTGATGTTATTGAACCTCTCGTGGTACCAGGCTTGTCCTGTCCTCGGGAAAACAGTTCCTGCACAAAAGTGAGTGTCTATTGTCCGATCCAAACTAGAACCACCTGTTCTGAGTCCAGGGTCATAGGGGAGACGTTTGGCCTGAGCAAAACCACCGTGCACAGCTGTGTGAAAATGTGCAAAATGTGTTTCCATAACACTTTTGCACTATACTCTATATCGAAACATCTCAAAACCACCTCATGGAAACGTAAAAACATTTTTTGCAATCTTTGACAGTTTTTGCGACATTTTGGTGTTTCCATTACCAGTTTTCTAATGAGCAATTTACATTTTGCACATTTCTGAGGGTAATGGAAACCCAGCTATTGTTTGCAAATCACAAGTTCTAAGTTAAGTCCAAGTTCAAAGACCAGGAAGTTCTGGATGGGGTTTAAGCTGGATAATGCATTTTAATCATGTACATCAAGGGTCAAATTCAGCAAAAATCTCATCACATTCTGCTATGTGTCCATTTTGTACAGGCTGAGTAAAATAAATATCTGACATATTGCAGTTTTTACTTTTCTGTAAATGCGTATATAACACTGGCCTACAAGTAAAATCCTTCCAGAATAAAAGTAGTTAAACTTTACCAATCTGAGTCACTAATAAAGAAAACTTAAGTCTAAAGTGCTAGTTGGTTATAGTTTCTAAGATATAGTCTTGGGTCAAAATGTGAAATTCTGAGAATAAACAAGCGAATGGGTTTTATTCAAAAGGAATGTTTGTCTCAGATCTACCAGATCTACCTCAAAACAGTTTCTGCACATTGCAATACATTCACTTTTCAGGTTCTTCTAATGGAACATTTATAAAGCCAATGTATAAATGTACATAAACCAACATATATGTGTAATAACACACATCATATATATTAAAAACATGAGCAAACCAGCACTTTTTTCATTTGTTTTCTGATTCATCTTATTAAAGTATGTAAGATTTAGCACATTTAATGTCTGAAGCAGATATTTTCTAAGAATTGAAGAGCAGTGTGGCCTATAGAGTTTATTACTTACTACTGTTATTATTTTTTATATTGTTTGTCTTTTGCATTATCTTTATGCTATCTTTGTGCATGCACTTTGTTCTGTTGCTGCTTTGACCAGTGAGTTTCTCCATTGTGGGATCAATAAAGTGTGATTTATTCTCATCTAATTTAAAAAACCCAATGCCTCTACAGCCCTAGTTACATCAGTGGGGGGAAAAAAAAAACACAAAAAGCACATTTTCACTACTCCAGACAGTCTGCAATAGTTTATGCTCTTGAATTTGTTGTTTGGGATCCAACACAAATTACCCTAAAGGAACACTAAAGTATATTGTAGTGTATGGTATCGTATTTTATCTGAGATGTTTGGGTATTGGACCACAGGACCTCCTTATGATCTCCAGCTGAGAGAGGTGCGTAGCGACTCTGTGGTGTTGCTATGGAAACCACCAGTGTACCAGGGCCGCGATCCTGTCAATGGATTTTACATCGACATCAAGGAGGCGGAGGCACCAGAGGAGGCCTGGAGGGGCGTCAACACCAAGGCCACGAAAAGACCTACATTAAGGTGTGGACAAGAAATGTGACCAGGACTGAATGAGATGTAATGATGTCATTCCATAAACATTGTGACAAACAGAAATATCTGTTGTTTTGAATCTAGAATGCTCATTACTCCTCATCCCATACTAAATTAAAAAAGGATTCAGTTTCCCTCATGTGTCCACACATACCGCGCCATGTTTGTTTTTAAAACTCTTCTTCTTCTTCGCTTGTTGTAACTACCGACAACATCCTATTTTTTTTTTGTTCACCTGACTCTAGCTGTGCAAAAAGGTCTTTCCATTGCAGTTTTTGAGCGATATACCGATTTGCAACGCCTGAAAAACCATCTCTTGCAAGTGTAAAAAGTTTTGATGGAAATTATGGCGAAATTATCCTTTTTTTCCATTAGGCAAATGTTTATGTGTAAGTTATATTCGCGCAATTTGAGGGTCAATGGAAAGTGACTACTGCCTGATAAATCAAATCAAGAACATGAACAAACAAATAAATAAATGACTTAATTAATGTATGATTTGTCCACATCACTTAACCCAATGAAGTAAACAGATGTGAAATGGATGTGAACATGTGTATATAGATATAACTTGTTGTATTTTTGTGTCCAGCTGGACGTCAGAAGGACAGACCAGGGTTTACTCCTCTGGTCGCTTTATTGTTAGAACAGTATTGGTTACTATCGGCCGTAACTGTGCCAAAACAACAGACAGAAAAATTATCGCAAATCTTAACTGCTGGATCTGTCTCACTCATCTGCTTTCTCTCTCTGCTCGCACCTCTGTTTTGCACACACTGGCTCCGCCCCCATACCTTTCTCATCCACCTCACCTGTCCATCATAGCCCCGCACACACTTAATGCATTAGACAGTAATAGTACAGTAACATAAATAGAGCAATTACTGCAGGATTGCTTCAGTATACAGGGTGAGGAAGCAAAATTACAATATTTTGAGGCAGGGATTGAAAGACAGTGTATGACCAATGAGTTTATTGAAAAGTCATGAGAATTTATTTGCCACAAGAAAACGTACATAATAGAAAATGTTTTTATTATATGTGTCTCCTTCTTTCTCAATAACTGCCTTTCACACGCTTCCTGAAACTTGCGCAAGTGTTCCTCAAATATTTGGGGTGACAACTTCTCCCATTCTTCTTTAATAGTATCTTTAAGAAAGTCGACATTGCTGTGTGATGTTCTATTGGTAGCATGTTCTAAAACGCCCCAAATAGCAGAATCCAGAGGGTTTTAGATCTGGGCTAGAAGGCTGCCTAACATGATTCCCAAAATTGCTAAAGTTGGATTTGTTGCTGTTGTCAACAAGTGTTTTGTGTTCTTGTGTAAGATTTTAACTTCAAATCATATTTTACTGCATTTCTAACGGTCCTTGTGTCTACCTCAAGTTCAATTGCCATTTTTCTCATGGATTTGGTTGGATCCTTTAGGATTTTGGATTTGAGAGCTTTAATAAAAGCTTTGGTACGTTTTTTGTTGCTTCCTCCACTTCCAGACTTTCTCGTAATAGTTTTGCTCATAGTCATTCTCTTCTTTACATTATAAACAGTCTTTATGGACACTCCAACTATTTTTGAAATCTCCTTTGGTGTGACGAGTGCATTCAGCAAATCACACACTCTTTGACGTTTGCTTTCCTGATTACTCATATGGGCAAAAGTTTCTGAAAAGGTATGGATAATAGTGTTAGGTATGATTATGACATCAATATATGTTTGGTTTCAAACAATTGACGTAGTGCCTGCTGAGAAAAAACAACTAAATGTTCATTGTAAATTTTGCTTCCCCACCCTGTATATATACACTTCAGGGTTCTCGCTAGCGTCATTCACCCCAACGCTGAGATTTGACCCGTGATGCTGTCTTTCAACCAGTGTAGCAGTGGGTTTTTTTGTGTGTGTGTGTGTGATCGTCCAGCATAATGATAACGAGATTTGAATTTTAAAAAATATATTCCTTTGTCTTGGCGTAAAGCACTGCAGATAGGAAATGAGAACAGTATAACCAACACCCCTTTGTGTGCCTTGGTATTGTCTGACGCCTGCCCGGCAACATCACTTGCCTACGCTCTCGGACCCCCCATGTTGGCGCGCGCCGCAGAATTATATTATTCCTGTTTTTCTATATTCTTTTGTTCCCAAAAATTGGGGGAAAAATGTTAAAAAATTCATAAATGCATTAATAGACATTTTGAGGAGTTTTCTTTCTTCCTGTACTGAACTGAAAAATACTGAACCGTGGCTTTGAAAACCGAAAACGTACCGAACCGAAAATTTTGTGTACCGTTACAGGCCTAATTTCTACCTCAAAGTTTCTATTGACTGTCAGTATAGAAACATCACAAAAGACTTAAGACTCAGAAGGAGACATGACAGCGGTGGACCTGCTCCGTCCTACCTCAGAAGTTTCCAGTGACACCAACAGGACATGTAACCTGTTTTTTATTTCCCATCATTTTACAGATTAAGAATCTTAAAGAAGGAGAGACATACATGTTCCGTGTTCGTGCTCAGAATCAAGCCGGTGTTGGAAAAAACCTCCGATGCCACAGAGCCGGTGGTCGCTCTCACCAAACCAGGTTGAAACGTCTGAAGGATTCATCACAATAAGTCAGTTCATCTGTTCTCTGAGTGTTTTTTTTAAATTTCAATTTCTTTCTATTTCAGGCACTAAGGAGATAGTTGTGGATGTTGATGATGACGGTGTGATCTCCCTGAACTTTGAATGCGGTGACATGACCCCTGACTCTAAGTTTGTTTGGTCCAAGGACTATGAGGAGATCACAGACTCATCTCGTCTGACTGTAGAGACCAAGGGAAATAAGTGAGGTTACAAAATGTGTTTCCACTTTATTACTGACGCACCATTTAATGTTATTTATTACTCTGATACTGTATTTTCCCTGCAGGTCCAAAATAGTTTTCAACAGCCCCGGGGAGGAGGACATTGGGATTTACTCATGCCTTGTCACTCAGACTGATGGTACTTCATCCAGCTATACTTTATCTGAGGAAGGTAAATTATTTCCAGAGAAGAATTAAAAAAAACACATATTCGAAGGAGTAAATAAATATTTTTCGGACTAAAATGACTTCATGAATGATTCATTCTTTGACAGAGTTGAAAAGGCTGCTGCAGATCAGTCACGACCACAAATTCCCCAGTGAGTGTTTCACACGCAGTCGCTGCTGTTTTTCAGTATGTCACGGACTGGACTGTTTCCCTGAACTGGATCTGTCTCTTTCTTACCCCCCCTCTAAATCTAGTTATTCCCCTGAAGTCAGAGTTGGCTGTGGAGCTGATGGAGAAGGGCAGAGTCCGCTTTTGGCTGCAGGCGGACAAGATTTCAGCCAACGCCAAAATCGATTACGTGTTCAATGATAATCCGATTTCACATGGGAGGTCGGTAACAAACAGAGGACATGAACTTTAATTCTCTTACATTCAATTTAGGACCAGTGTTAGGGAATATCTACTTCTGTGTTGCAGGGTGACATAGTGTAAGCTCAAAACAAATGTAACTGTGACCAGTAGTCAAAGTACCGGTGGACTATGAAGGGGTTAAATGTGTTGTTTTTGGTAAAAAAAAAAAAAAAAAAAGAAAGAAAGAAAGAAAAAGACTAAATGTCACATATAACAATCAAGGCTATGATGCAGGACAAGAAAGTCTTCCATAAATTCAAACAGTATTTTTATTATGAAATCAGAATCTCATTGCTGTATAGAGTTGATTAACCCATAAAGTCCTAAACTTCCACCAGTGACCAAAATCAACTACTGATCTAAAATGTTTAATAACTTCTGATCCACTAATCCTATCAATCCATGTAAATAATTGGTGTAAAATACAGTTTGTCATCTTTTCATGGTCATCAGATATGACCCATTTGGACGTTCAGAGGCTCCACAGTTACCGTGGAAACGCTGTCATCTTCTACAATGTTCATTCACCAGTAAACCCATGGAGACAGAAGTTGTAGATGCTTGTTTTTATGTTCAGTCATTGATATCTTAGCTGAAAAAGTCACTTTTTCTTCAGTCTTTTCTGTTGTAAAATAATAAACTTTAAATTTATTTAAATTTGTTGAATTTATTTTCATGAACATCTACATGATCAGTAAATTAAACATAAGGGAAAGTACCTGATTTACACAGAAAAATGCAAAATACAGAGGATAATATTTGAATGAATGGTGATAAATCACTTAAGAAAGGTTAAATAGAGAGACAAATTAATTTGGGAACTGACACAAAAGCAACACTGGATCTTTATGGGTTAAAATGTACACTATAATTTACAGACTTTTCATCTTCTTCAGCCAAGTAAGAAATTTTACCATAAAGACCCAGTGCTACTTTTGTGGCACGCCCCAAATGAATGTTCTGTCTGTCTAACCTTTTTTAAGTGATTTATCACCATTATTGTAACATTATCTTCTTTATTTTGTGTTTTTCAGTGAAAATCAAGTATTTTCCTACATTCAATTCACTGATCATGTAGATGTTCATAAAAGCTCAGATTAAAGTTGAAGGTTATTATATCAGAAACAGACAAAATGGAAGAAAAAGTTATTTTTTTCAGCAAAGATACCATTAACTGAACATAAAAACAACTGTCTTCACTGTCACTGATCCAACTCCATGAGTTTTACAATGCTGTAGAAGATGACAGTGTTTCCACGGTAACTACAAAGCATCTGAATGTCCAAATAGGTCATATGTGATGACCACAAAAAGATGGCAAACTGCATTTGACACCAATTATTTACATGTGTTGATAGGATTAGTGGATCAACAGGTATTTAACATTTTAATCAGTCGATGGTTTTGGTCGACAGTGGATTTTTGGGTTATTATGAATAAATAAGAAAGTCATCAAACTCATAGTTGCATTATTATGTATTTGTTGTTGTTTTTAATCATACAGCTTTTTATGTTTTAATCTATTCTTGTATTTTATTCTTTTGTTTATTTTTTATCTATTCGTCTGTATTTTATTTATTTTTTTAATTTTTTTATTTTTATTTTTTTTAATTTTTACAGTTCTATGTCTTTTAATCTATTCTCGGGTCAAGTCATGCGGTTATGTAGGGAGTGCCCGACTACATTTTATACTCTCATTAAAAAAGTATTTAAGATAGAGACATGAATAATACATTATTGTATTTTACTCTGTTACTTTGGTTTTTATTTCTTTTTCTGTACAGCACTTTGGTCCACTGTGGTTGTTTTAAAGTGCTTTACAAATAAAGTTGGATTGGACTGGATTAGATATTTTACATAGTCACTAGTAATCTGTAATGTAGTTCATGTCCTAAGTAGTTTTTCTGAGCAGATAAAGCCAAAAGTTTAGCTAATGTTTGACTTCTCTCCTGCAGAAATACAAGATGAATTTCGATAAGAACACCGGTGTGATTGAGATGGTCATGGATTCTTTGACTCGGATGGATGAGGGAACCTACACCTTCCAGCTGCAGGACGGGAAAGCCACCAATCAGTCCAGCCTGGTACTGATCGGGGATGGTAGGTTTTCATTCACTTACTGTCCTGGTTAACACTACCAGTTCATCATATTGTTTGAAGTATACAGACACATTCACACTTAAGGGCAATTTAGAGCCAAGAATTTACCTGCTCTTTTAAGTTTAGAGTGCAGAGCCAGTGGGATGTATGGAGTTTGCATGATCTTGAATGAATGAATGAATATTTATTTCAGTTAAGTACAAAACACATACATATTAAAAAAACAAACAACATAAAATTAACACAATTGGTAACTGAAAAAGGAAGAAGCTGAAACCAGAGGCTTATTTCTGCTTCTCCTATTCCCATCCTCACTCCAACTCCACACCTGAAGTTGCAGCAGATTAACCCTTTCATGCATTAATTATGAGAAGCTTAATCAAGATTTTTTTTTTTCCTTGGTGTTTTTAAATCCTCTTTAGGCATGAAAAAACAAACAAACAATGTGATTGAATTTTTTTTATGAACCTATTTTTCATGGCGTTACAAAAATATCCACTCAGCTGGACACCGTGCGTTTAACTTAAGAAGCAAAGAAACATGTATTTACTGATATACTGCATAAAAACTATGAAATAAAAACATTAATACTGCTAATCTGATGTTTTCTCACATTTTAACATACATGCATGGAGATCATTTGCCAAAAAAAACAACCTTTTTGTTAAAAAAAAAAAAGGTTAATTACAGTCTAATAACAATTAGAATTTTTTTACACTCAAACATGTTTCTGCAGATCAGGTTATCTAGAACAGCAAATTTACAGTGATGGTGTGAATTACAGTGTATGGGATGATGCATAAGTGTCCACTGTGTTTGCTGATATGGAAATAAACCAACAAAATCCATAAATATACAAGTGAACAACACCTTTGAACAGCTGTCCACTGTAGTGACCACTATGCATGAAAGGGTTAAAAAAAAAAGTTAATTACAGTCTAATAACAATAACAAAGAATTGAGTTAGACTCAAAAATGTTACTGCAGATCAGGTTTATCAAGAACAGCAAAGTTACAGCAATGGTACGTCCGCTTTATTGGCTGATATGGAACTAAAACAATAAAATCCATGAATATATAAGATAACTGCTTTGAATAGCTGTCCACTTTCGTGACCACTATGCATGAAAGGGTTAAACTTAAACACAAATTATTCTACATTCGGTTTCATAAGTCACTTTGAAATCATATTACTTTCATAGCCCTTGAGAATTTGACAAGGTAAAGCTTTTTTGAAACTCGACAGCGAGCTACACAATTTCACTTCATCCTTCAATTTGTTCCATAATTTGACACCAGTAACAGAAACACAGTGATATTTAACGTTGTTCTTACTTTACATGTTTCAAACACAAACATCCCTCTTAAATTATAATGTCCTTCTCTTAACTTAAAAATTTTCTGAATACAAACAGGAAGATTTTTACTTTAGCACAAAACATAAATTCCATTGTTTTTAAATATACAGTATCAAAAATTTTAGTAAACCAGATTCTACAAAAAGTGGATTACTTGATTGAAGATAACCAGCTTTGTTTATGACTCTGATAGCTTTTTTTAATTAATTTAATTGTCGGGTCTATATTAGTTTTATACACATTGCCCCATATTTCCACACAGTATGACATATATGGCATTACAAGTGAACAATACAATATATGCAAACATTTTTGTTTAACAAGTCTCGAGTTTTATAAAGAATTGCAACAGCCTTGGACATTTTACGTTTGATATATTCTATTTGTGGTTTCCAAAGAGTTTATGGTCAATAATCACTCCCAAAAATTTTGTTTCATGCACCCTTTCAATTTCAATTCCATTAATTTTCAGTTTTATATCATAATTTACCCTAGCACCAACAAAAACCATAAATTTTGTTTTATCTTCATTAAGTGATAACTTATTTATGTCAAACCATTTTTTTTTAACTTGATCAATTCCTTTTCCACAGTTTCTAATATTTGTTTCATATTTGCTCCCGAATAAAGCAAATTAGTATCATCTGCAAATATTGTAAATTTTAACTCACTAGATGCCATAAAAATATCATTTAGATAGAGTATAAATAACTTAGGTCCCAGGTTGTGTGGGATTGTTAAAAAAAAAAATTACAATTAAGAAAAAATTCTAAAGATGCTCCTAAACCATGACTTATAGACAGATTAAAAAAAAAAAAAAAAAAAAAAAAAATCAGTGACAGTAACCTTTCAAAGCTGTTTAACCCATGAAGACCCAAACATCTACTATCGACCAAAACCATCTACTGATCTAAACTGTTTAATACCTTCTGATCCACTAATCCTATCAATCCATGTAAATAATTGGTTTGAAATACAGTTATTCATCTTTTCATGGTCATCAGATATGACCCATTTGGACGTTCAGAGGCTCCGTAGTGAACTTGGAAACACCGTCATCTTCTACAACATTGATTCACCAGTAAAACCCATGGAGTTGGATCATGACGGTGGATGGACACACTTAGTTTATGTTCAGCTGATGATATATTTGCTGAAAAACTCACCTTTTCTTCATTTTTTTTCTATTTCTGATAAAATAACTTTCCAACTTCAATCTGAGCTTTTTGTGAACATCTTCTTAATCAGTGAATAAATATAAGAAAGTACCTGTTTTTCACTAAAAAAGCATAAAATACAGAGTATAATATTGCATTAAATGGCAATAAATCACTTCAGAAAGGTTAAGCAGAGAGAAAAATTCATATGGGAGCTACCACAGCAGTCACACTGGGTCTTTATGGGTTAATACAATGTACAGTTGAGTGTGGAGCTGAACACCAGAGGGCAGTAAAGTGCATCCAAACAGTACACTAATGCAACATTATTTTATATCTCAAAAAAAAAAAAAAAAAAGAATAGCATGTAGTCTTAGGTTAAATATAATCTTGCTTAATCTGGTCATAGTTTGAACCTTGTTCTGTTTGTTTGCAGTGTTCAAGGAGCTGCAGAAGGAGTCAGAGTTCCAGATGAAAGAATGGGTCAGAAAACAAGGTAGGAGAGCCTGCGTTTGTGAACTGGATTTAAGGTCAGGTGACGTATGTCTGTCTTCATGAGTGCTGGTTTTGTTTCAGGTCCTCACTTTATCGAGTACTTGGGCTACGAGGTGACGCCAGAGTGCTGCGTCGTACTGAAGTGCAAGGTGAGACTGGGATTTATGGGACTGCTGCTCTGTTTCAAAGTGGTATCTTTAAAATAGTTTAGAACAATGGAGTGGGCTAATATTCATTTTTGGATGGGTGTGGAAGAGGATTTATGTATTTACATATTGAAATTCCACTATTTTGTAATATGTTTATAGTCTTTAGAGCTGTATTACTTACTACGATTATTATTCATATTATTAATACTATTATTCATATTATTCATATTATTCATATTATTATTATTATTATTATTATTATTATTATTATTATTATTATTATTATTATTATTATTATGTTATCTTGTTTGTCTTTGGCACTATCATTATACATGCACATTTTGGTCTTACACTATATTCTGTTGCCGCCTTCACCATTGAATTTCCCTGTTGTAGGATCAATAATCTAATCTAGTCTAGTTTTATCTAAACTAATTTGTTGTTATCTGATCTAATCTAATCTGCTCTGATTTGATCTAATATAATCTAATCTGATCTAGTCTGATCTAATCTAACCTAATCTGATCTGATCAAATCTAATCTAATCTAATCTAATATAACCTAATATAGTCTAATCTAATATAGTCTGATCTAATCTAACCTAAACTAGTCTAATCTAATCTAGTCTGATGTAGTCTGATCTATTCTAATCTAATCTAATCTAATCTAATCTAGTCTGATGTAGTCTGATCTAATCTAATTTTATCTAATCTAGTCTAATCTAATCTAATCTGATTTGATCTAATCTAATCTAACCTAATGTAATATAATGTAATGTAATCTAGTCTGATGTAGTCTAATCTAATCTAATCTGATTTGATCTAATCTAATCTAACCTAATGTAATGTAATGTAATGTAATCTAATCTAATCTAATCTAATCTAATCTTTTACTTCATAGAGATGCAAAACTACAGTTTCTGGCACTGCTTTTACTTCAGTGATGCACATGTTAAATCTGTAAAAGTGTTAAAAGTGTCTGAAATTAAATATTTCCTTTGGGTTCATCCACTCTTGTCTTGGTCCGTTTTAATTTTATGTTAATTTCAGTTGAGGGCACATGTTAACAGTCAGCTCAAAACTACGGACTGACACTGGTTTAATGATTCGACTTCAGAAAGCTCATCCCTGCTTTAAACTCGACTGTTTTTTTCCATCTCAGGTTGGAAACATGAAGAAGGAAACGTCTGCGCTGTGGTACAAAGACGGACATGAGATTAAATCAGACAACAACCTGGGCTTCACAGAGGGAGTCCTCAAACTGGAAATAGCGCAGGTAAGAAAAGGATGCAGACATACTGTGTGAGTGTACGTGTTTATACTGTATTTATATATATGTATATTTCTGTTCTGTACTCCTGTGGCTGTGTTCATTTGCATATATGAATGTAAACTGTGAAATCCTGTTGTTTTGTTGGTTTATACCACAAAACTAGAAACTCTGACTTGAATGTTTGGTCCACAGGGAAGGTTTTTCAGTAAGATGAGGTAGAAAAACATATGAAAAATGATATTTCACTAATTTAACCAGGAAATCACATTCATTTTTTATCATGATTTTTAACCCTTTCATGCATACTGGTCACTACAGTGGACAGCTATTCAAAGCTGTTCTCTTGTATATTCATGGATTTTATTGTTTTTAGTTCCATTTCAGCCAACACAGTGGACGCCTATGCATCATCCCATACACTGCAGTTCATACCATTACTATGACTTTGCTGTTCTTGATAAACCTGATCTGCACTAACATGTTTGAGTGTAAATCAATTGCTTATTATTGATATTAGACTGTAATTAATAGACTATATAGATATAGATAATAGATATAGATAATAGACTATAATAGTTTTTCTTAAACAAAAAGGGTTGGGGGTTTTTTTGCATCTTATCTCCATAAAGTGAGTAAAAACTAATATTAGAGTATGATAAAATGTGACAAAACATCAGATTGGCAGCATTAAAAAAAATGTACTTCATAGTTTTCACACAGTATATCAGTGAATATACAGGGTGGGGAAGCAAAATTTACAGTATTTTGAGGCAGGGATTGAAAGACAGTGTACGACCCATTAGTTTATTGAAAGTCATGAGAATTTATTTGCCACAAGAAAATTTACATTTTTGTACATTTTTCTTTTTTCATTTGGTGATCATTATAAATGTTTTGCAGCTTATGTAAATAATTTCTGCAGAAATGTTTGTTTATTGACATATTATTTTGATCTAATGTGAGTTACTCTTAATATATGCTACAGATATTTCTTGCACCCTCTAGCCAAAAATGTACATGTACGTAAAAAACTGCTATAAAATCATCATATATCAATATTTTTCCTGCTTTTTTCTGAATACATCTCTTAAACTTGTACAGCTCTGTTCAAAACTACCAAATATTTAATAATTTTCTGGATTTTAACCTTTTAAATGCCAGTTGAATACTTGAGGCAACTTGTTTTATTAAAAAATCAGTACAAAATTTGCGATTTTTCCATATAATACATAGGCATTGTTTTATAACAGAGTCTGGGACCTGTCAGAGATAAGAAATAACATGGATTTCATTGCTTTAGTATTGTATTAGTATTGCATTGGTATTAGTATTAGTATTAGTTGTATTAAACATGAGGATCCTGCCCTGGAGTATTAGTATTAGTATTAGTATTAGTATTAGTATTAGTATTAGTATTAATATTGCATTAGTTTTAGTATTAGTATTAGTATTAGTATTGCATTAGTATTGTATTAGTATTAATATTGCATAAGTATTAGTATTAGTATTGCATTAGTTTTAGTGTTAGTATTAGTATTGCATTAGTATTGTATTAGTATTAGTATTAGTATTGCATTAGTTTTAGTATTAGTATTGCATTGGTATTAGTATTAGTATTGCATTGGTATTAGTATTAGTATTAGTTGTATTAAACATGAGGATCCTGCCCTGGAGTATAAGTATTAGTATTAGTATTAGTATTAGTATTAGTATTGCATTAGTTTTAGTGTTAGTATTAGTATTAGTATTGCATTAGTATTAGTATTAGTATTGCATTAGTTTTAGTATTAGTATTAGTATTAGTATTAATATTGCATTAGCATTAGTATTAGTATTAGTATTGCATTAGTATTAGTATTAGTATTAGTATTGCATTAGTATTAGTATTAGTATTAGTATTGCATTAGTTTTAGTATTAGTATTAGTAATAGTATTGCATTAGTTTTAGTATTAGTATTAGTATTAGTATTAGTATTAGTATTGCATTAGTTTTAGTATTAGTATTAGTATTAGTATTGCATTAGTTTTAGTATTAGTATTAGTATTAGTATTAGTATTGCATTAGTTTTAGTATTAGTATTACATTGGTATTAGTATTAGTATTAGTTGTATTAAACATGAGGATCCTCCCTGGAGTATTAGTATTAGTATTAGTATTGCATTAGTTTTAGTATTAGTGTTAGTATTAGTATTGCATTAGTATTAGTATTAGTATTAGTATTAGTATTAGTTGTATTAGACATGAGGATCCTGCCCTGGACAAAAACCACTAATGCAATGACATCACTGTTATTATTATTATTCCTAATATATGACATGGCTACGACTCTAATATAAAAAAATGCCACATCCCTCCACCCCCCCATACAGAAAATGTCTCATATTTTGTGTTTTGTTTTGTACAGGGTGGGGAAGCAAAATTTACAATATTTTGAGGCAGGGATTGAAAGACAGTATATGACCAATTAGTTTATTGAAAGTCATGAGAATTTATTTGCCACAAGAAAATGTACATAATAGAAAATGTTTTTATTCTATGTGTCCTCCTTCTTTCTCAATAACTGCCTTCACACGCTTCCTGAAACTTGCGCAAGTGTTCCTCAAATATTCGGGTGACAACTTCTCCCATTCTTCTTTAATAATATCTTCCAGACTTTCTCGTAATAGTTTTGCTCATAGTCATTCTCTTCTTTCCATTATAAACAGTCTTTATGGACACTCCAACTATTTTTGAAATCTCCTTTGATGTGACGAGTGCATTCAGCAAATCACACACTCTTTGACGTTTGCTTTCCTGATTACTCATATGGGCAAAAGTTTCTGAAAAGGTATGGATAATAGTGTTAGGTATGATTATGACATCAATATATGTTTGGTTTCAAAACAACTGACGTAGTGCCTGCTGAGAAAAAACAACTAAATGTTCATTGTAAATTTTGCTTCCCCACCCTGTATGTTTCTTTGCTTCAAAAATTAAATGCATGGTGTCCAGCTGAGTGGATATTTTTGTAACTCCATGAAAAATAGGGTCATAAAAATTTCAATTGCATTGTATTGTTTTGGTTTTTTTTCATGCCTAAAGAGGAATAAAAACACTCAGGAAAAAAACTTAAGGTTCTTATAATTCATGCATGAAAGGGTTAAATACATTTCACTTTAACCTATTTTAACAGCTAAATCCTTAGTCATCATGATCACTGTTTATCACTTTTCTTTCTCTCACTGGTCTGTCACCTTCTTTCCTGTGTTAATCTCCTCCTTTTCTGCTCTTTTAACCCTCTTTTTCTTTATTCATTCATTGCCATCCCATGGTTTTGTTCCTACGTGTCTGTCCAAGTGGTAGAGTGGCATGTCATCATCCTTTTCTAACCTGTAAACATAATGTCACATGTGTCCCATTTCAGCGCGAGTCCCCAGCAGACACAGCAGACTATGTGGCCACCTTAAACTGGAGAAGACTAAAAGTTGGACTCAGTTTTCTGTTTCATCCTAAGTCTGGTTTTGTTTGAGAATGCTTTGTTCTTTGTCTGTTCGTACCATTAGCTTTTTTGCTTTCATGTCCATCTGTGTGTTCTGCAGCATCCTTCGCAGATTTGTTTCAAATCATATTCCTTTAATAAAATGCTGGTCATGTTCGGTGCTGTTTAGTGCCAACTCTGACACTGTTGTTGTTTTTTTCAGATTTCCAAGAAGGACTCTGGTGTGTATGAGGTGTTCTGAAGGATGACAGAGGAAAAGACACGTCCACTCTGAACCTGAAGGATCAAGGTGAAGACCACAAACACATACACATGTTCATGTTCAGGTGGCAAATACATTTACTGACCAAGCATCCATCTATCTATCTATCTATCTATCTATCTATCTATCTATCTATCTATCTATCTATCTATCTATCTATCTATCTATCTATCTATCTATCTATCTATCTATCTATCTATCTATCTATCTATCTATCTATCTATCTGTCTGTCTGTCCGTCTGTCCATCCCCCATTCCTTCCTTCCTTCCTTCTCTCCTTCCCTCACTCCCTCCATCCTTCTTTTCTCCCTCCTTCCTTTCTTCCTACCCTCCTTCCTTCCCCCATCCCTTCTCTCTCTCCTTCCCTCACTCCTTCCATCCTTCTTTTTCTATCTATCTATCTATCTATCTATCTATCTATCTATCTATCTATCTATCTATCTATCTATCTATCTATCTATCTATCTATCTATCTATCTATCTATCTATCTATCTGTCTCTGTCTGTCCGTCCGTCCGTCCCCCATTCCTTCCTTCCTTCCTTCCTTCTCTCACTCCCTCCATCCTTCTTTTCTCCCTCCTTCCTTTCTTCCTACCCTCCTTCCTTCCCCCATCCATCCATCCATCCATCCATCCCTTCTCTCTCTCCTTCCCTCACTCCTTCCATCCTTCTTTTCCCCTCTATCTATCTATCTATCTATCTATCTATCTATCTATCTATCTATCTATCTATCTATCTATCTATCTATTTATCTATTTATCTATCTATCTATCTATCTATCTATCTATCTATCTATCTATCTCCCAAGGTTTCAAAGACTTGATGAATGAAGTTTTCAGCTTTATCGGTAAGATTTAAACCATATTATTGATTAATCCTAGATTTCTCTTATTATCACACGTCTAATCATCTGTTTTGTGCTTCTTATTGCAGCCAATTCTTCCACTCCACTGAAGATCACAAGCACAGATGAAGGCATCCGACTCTACACTTTCGTCAGCTACTACAACGATTTACTGCAAGTGACATGGCACTATAAGTAAGTCCTGGTTTTACTCTATATTGAAAATGAATCTGCACATATGGGTTGAAATGAATTAGTTACATCGGCTAAATCTGCAGCAATTTACTTGACTTGAGCTCGTTTTATTTATATGCACTCTAATTACCCTTACATGAACTACTCTGTTCACCTTTATTTTACTGTATTTATGTGTTTCTATCGCTGTCTGATTTGCTTCCTTGCAGAGATTCAGCCATTGCCTTCTCTGACCGTATAAAGAGTGGTGTAGTGGGAGAACAGCTGTGGCTGCAGATCACAGACCCCACAGAAAAAGACATGGGCAAATACGCCATTGAGTTCAATGACGGAAAAGGCGGCCTGAGGAGAACCGCTGAGTTGAGCGGTCAAGGTAAGACCGTCACCCTGGTTAGAAACTTAGCTTTACTATTAGTTGATACTGATTCAAAGCGTTTTATTGTCATGTGTACAGTAAAGAAACAGGTTTCCATACACAATGAAAATCTTACTTTGCCGTCCACAATGAATGCAAAGAGATGTATAAAAATAGAAATAGAGTAATTTAACTGGGAAATTAAAACAAACTGGCATTTAACCTCCTAAGACCCAGCTATGGGTTTTCTGTCCACATTTATGGACAAGAGTTTCACAGCTTTATACAAAAAAAAAGGAAAGAAAACTGTTCACCACAAAGGACATTCCATAAAATTTTAAAAACTGCATCTGATAAAAACTGTTGCATCATGATGTTTCCAATATAGGCACTGATTTAATTTAAAAAAAAAAAAGCTTGTACTTTGCTGACATTCCTTTCTTCTTAGGAGGTTAAGGATGGCATGCAACAAAGAATGAGCATAAAAATATTATATATATATATATATATATGAACTTCTATTAGTGAGAGAGAAATAGTATTTACATAAATGTGCAATATCTAAGTAATTGTGCAAACTGTCAGAAATAAATAAGATTTTAAATGTACAAGACTGTCAGAGATGAACAGTGTGATATAAGTGCAATTATTGAGTATAAGGTGCATAAACAATATGACAGTTGAAAATGTAAACACTGTAAAACCACAGGTGTCAAACTCAGTTTAGTTCAGAGGTCACACTCAGCCTAATATGATCTGAAGTGGGTCAGACCAGTAAAATAATAACAGTGTAAAAAGTAAAATGACATTATATAATGTTTCCGTCTACAAAGTTTCATTAAAAATGTGCATAACATGAACAATCTAAAATATCTAAGAAATATAAGTGTAATGTTAACAATATTATGCCTTTGTTTATCATTTACACATGTAAATTACAACTTACAGATCACAGTAGATCTATAAATACATAAAATATTTACTAACAGACAGAATATTGATAAAATTACACATACTCCTCGTAAGATATTTCACGTTGTTCAGATTTGTTCAAATTATTCATAGTTTTTGTGAAAGGATAGTTTCTAAACGTAAACATTTTCATGTAATTTTACTTTTTTATACTAAAACAAGAGCAAAATTTGGAATTGCATTATTTATAGTTTATTGTGACAGTATTTGCTCATCTGGCCCACTATAGATCAAATTGGTCTGTGAGTGGAACCTGAACTAAAATTGTGACATCACTGATTGTCCCATGGGTCAGATCCTGCATCCTTTGGCAGGTCGGTTTTGGCCAACAGGCCGTATGTTTGACACCCATGCTGTAAATAGTCAGTATGGCTGTTGTTGTAGACTCCTGCAGCTGTAAGGAGTCTGATGGTGGAGGGAAAGAATATCTTACATCTTAAATATAAATATTTTATCTTGCATAGCTTCAGTGACATATAAACTATCTCTTCATATAAGCACAATTGTAATTTCTTTTCAACCTGTGTGTTTTGCAGCCATTTGATGACGCTTTTGCAGAATTCCAGAGGACTCAAGTAAGACACAACGTCCTCAACAACATATATGTTTTCAGCTTTATGTAACCACAACCAACAGCATCAACAGCATCTAAAACACACAGTCACTTATCTTCATTCTCTGCATTTCTCGAGCATTACTTAAATGGACGTTGTTTTTCTTGTTGGAGGGCAAGTTCTGGACACAACTCCTCACATTCATTTCTAATTGATGTCATTTGTTGTTCACCCCTCAGGGTGCTGCCCTTGCAGGAGAAGTAAGGTTGTTGTGTGTCCTTGTTTTCAGTCTTCAAAAGGCCTCATATCTGGAGTTCATAGACTCAGACTCACTTTTATTGTCATTCGATCAACGGTAGATGATAGAACAAAATGTAGTAACCCAGGTCTCAGTATGTAGTATAAGGCGATAACGAATTAAAATAAAAATAGAATAAATAAATGGTAAGAAAAATAGAGGCATCGAGGTCAATAACATTCAAAAACTGTAGATTATACAGTATGCTGAAGCTTTAATTTCCTAATGTGTGCATTTAAAGGCTTTATTGCATGGAAAGTATTATTCACAAAAAGTGTCAGACAAATCAATATGGGGAAATGCAGGGAAAACTAGTATAGATACATGATAAAGACATAATGCTGGGCTCAGTTTTATTTATTGTAAAAATGGAACTTCTTGTTTCTTTCAGACCGTGCTCGTGTAGCAGGAGGTCTTCCTGATGTGGTCACCATACAGGAGGGCAAGGTAAACTGAAGGACACTGCATCATATTTGAGGACTTCCAGCTGACATCACTGGTCATGTGATTTTTGTTTACACCGCCATATTGGTAGGCACGCTATCTGGATCCAGAAAGTCACAACTGTTGCTTTATATCGTGTTTTTCTTTGGACTCGTGTTTGCATGTTTTGTTATTTGCGAGTATGTCTGCTTGTGATAAAGACACCATACATGAGTTTCAATTAGGGATGCACGATACCACTTTTTTCCAGACCAAGTACGAGTACGAGTACTTACATTTGAGTACTTGCTGATACGAGTACCGATACAAGTACTTAATAATCCCATTCCAGTTCTTAGTTCCTTTTGTAAATGTGCTTATTGTCGTTGTCATTAGTCTGACCGGAAAAAAGTGCTGCTACTGACATTTAATGTGTTGGAATGAGCGTTTCCTAATTAATCCACCAGGGGGCGCCGCTCTGAATTAACCATACTGGACAAATACCACGAAGAAGAGGAAAGTTTTTTGTTTTTTTTTGTTTTGTTTTTTTGAGAAGAAGAAGAAAGTCAGTAATAACAAACATGGATACGACAGAGGTAACACTAATGTGATACTAATATTGCAGCGTTTTCGCTGGTAAGGTTTAAAAGCTTAGCTTCAGCAGGAAGAGAAATGAGTGATACGTTTCGTTTTCACTTCCACGCGGTGGTCTGCACCGCTCCGTACTCCTGGTGGTATTCTCTGTCTCCACCAGCACCTGGAAAACGGATGGACAGTACACAGAGGACGGACAGAACGCCGCGTCCGTATCTGTCTGTGTCTGTAACATTATTTGCAGTCTGTGTTACTTTTATCACCGTCGCTTATTTCGTTAAATCTCCACACTCTTCACACTCCACACACATTATTCTCCTCCTCGTACCTGCTGCACTGAACTGGGAATGTCACATGGCCATAAGTGGTATCGGTGCAGTCGTATCGGATTACTTTTACGAGTACGAGTACACACACTGAGTATCGGAGCCGATGCCCAATACTGGTATCGGTATCGGAGCATCCCTAGTTTCAATGTTTACTAACATTAGTGATGTGCGGGCAACTCAGAGGCAAAAACACCCGTACCAGCTCCAGCCGGCTCACATCAGCCGTACACCTCCAGGCTCTGCCCCGGAACTCGTGAACGAGCTGATATGTTAGCTCTAAAACAGTCCAGTAACTGTCTCTGTCCAAAAGCCGATCCCATCTTCTCTTTCACGGCTGCATAATTTGACTTGACCGCATGGGGAAGGCTGTCCCACAGTAGAAAAGCAGACTGTCACAGACGGTGGGCAGTATTGTCACCAGCTCCAGCTGAACTCACCGGTGTCACCCACCATAGCTCCGACTGCCACTCCAGCTGAGGAAACTCTGGCTGCCATCGCCGGCAAAGGGAGCAGGTAGATCCACAATCATTCTGTCTCTATAGGCTGACAGGCCAGGGGAAGCCCTCCTGGTAGGTTTAAAGGGGTCTTCATCACCGTACCACATGATGACAATTTTTTTTCCAGGCCGCTAAGCGCAACAGGCACACAGGCTAACAATACTGAGAAGCTAGGCTAACCACAGTAATAACTATAAACAACAGTCGGCAGAACAGAACCACCGCTGCCATCAATGGAACCGAGCGGTCTTTCTGCCTAACTTATAAGTGGTGAAAGCTACGTTATAAACGGCTCACAGGAGTTTAGCAGGTCCATTGTTTAACACATTGTACGATCCAAAGGAAAGCTTGCCTACCAATTATGGGTCCTAAACAGAGAACCACGTGATCATGTGACGTATGTGCATAACCTCAATAGCACTGGGTTACAAAAAATGTTGTTTGCAAGTTGTCTAGGTTTTTTCAATGAATTCGGACCATTGTGCACCGCTAACTCCAAAAATGACATCTGTTTTCTCAAACCAGGTCAGGTTTTTTTGTTAATTTGATTTTTGAAAAATTTGATCTTCTCACAAAATTGATGACATTTTGTGACCTTTATCAGTTGATTTTTTATATCGTTCTCACCCCAAAATAGGTTTTAAGAGAAAAAAAATCATTTTCTAACAGGATTCCTGTTAGGTACAATGGTGTATTCACCGCAGATATTGCAGAATACGTCCGGCTTATTTTTGCAAGATCTTCTAGTCGAAGCCAATTTCATTCACCTGTAAATTAAAAAAAACATTAATCACAAATTGGCAAAGTAAACTCTTCAGAACTCGTTTATTGCAAGAATATGAAAGAATTGTATCATATGATGTGGAAAATACCCATAAATGTAAGCAAAAATGTTAAAAAGCCAATATGTAGCATAGTTCAGAAAGTTGACCTGATTGAGCAAAATGAATGTGATTTTTGGATTCAGCACACCAAATTATCCTAAATCAGCTCAAAAACCTAAACAATAAATTTGTTGTTGACCAGGTAGTCCATGTGTCTGTCTGGTCCTTGACTGGCTGATGTCCCCCCTCCCCTCCCCCTCAGGCCCTCAATATGACCTGTAACATTTCGGGTAACCCCGTGCCAGAGGTCACCTGGCTGAAGAATGACAGAGAGATCACATCCGACGACCACTGCACTCCTGAAGTTCGAGTCGGGCACGTTCGCCGTTTCACCATCACCGGCCAGGTGAACATATCGGACTCTGGCAAGTACAGCATCCTGGTGAAGAACAAGTATGGCACGGAGAGCGGGGACTTCACCGTAAGTGTGTTCATCCCTGAAGACGCGGACAGCAAGACAAAATAAAAGCGGTCCCAATCATGTCGTAAATATGTATAAATGAAAGAGAAAAAAAAGAAGAAAAGAAAAAACAGCTTGAGGCTGTGTTCGATGTTTATGTAGGAAATGAAGTCAAAGGTGCTGAACAATCTGAACGCATTATAGTTCAGAGAGAAATCCAAACTTAAAGCATAAATGAAATCTGTGCATAAACATTTGGTCCAATAATAACAAATCTCATATCAGCTGAAGGCTTTTGTGACATTATGCCAACTCCAAATTTCACTGGTGCAAAGTTAGTTTTTGTTTGTGTAAAGTGTGTTTGCTTCAGAAGACAAAAGGAGTTGTAACTGCAGAAAGAAACCAGAGGTAATAGTTCAAGTTAGAAATTAAATTATAAAGTTAGTGTGGAATGTCTAATGTATTGACCTTTGTAACATCATCCAGTTCAGATATGGAAAAAACCAACTCGCAGGGACTTGAACACATGCATTTTATTGCAGTGAACTGAGATTACTGTCAGGCAATTGGATGGTGCGTTCAAATTCTGTTAGGAATTTAGGACATCATGCATTTGAGCTTCTGTTTTAATTGTAAGAACAGGTTTCGCCAGGTGGATTAACCATCACAAACCAGTTTCAGGTCTCTGCACTTTGATTTTTACTCCCTAATGTTGCAAACTTACAACAGTTCTTTAAAGCAAAGCAGTAGAAAACACAGAAATTACTATATTTTTTTTTTTTTGCTTAAGAAAATCTGCAAAATTGCTATCAAATGAGCTAAAACATGGTCGTTTAATGTTACATGTCATTTCATCAGTTGTTTACTCCATTGTTTCCCAGTCACTGTGAACGTCACCTCACTGTCTCCACGTCTGTAGTGAATATGTCAGCTCACTGTCATATCATTATTGTCTATGTATTCACCATTATGCCCCCCCCCCCTTCACAGTCCTTCATTAATGATTATGATGACTCCTTTCTTCACGATGAAGATGAAATTGTTGCCACTCCTGTAAGGACTCCGAGGTCACTGTTAATATGAGTCTGTAGTGATTATTTGTTCCCCTGTTTCTTGGTGAGACTAATAAAAAATGAGCATGTTCTTCCCCACCTCCCACTCCTTCTCTTTCCTCTTTGAGTCGTCTTATTTCACTTTGGTCAAACCCTCAGTCACTCCGCCGTCACTCCGTTCACTGTCCACTCTTTGGTTTCAGTTGTCTCTTTCACTTTTCACTCCCAGTCACTGTTTTTCTGTAGACTCGGACTTCCCTGAGATCAACCACCAGCATGAAGACCACCCTCCCTTCTAGAGTAATCCTGCTCCAGATATTTGTTTCATGTACAATTACTGAGGCGAGCTTGATTTACAGCGCTCCCAAAACCAACATATAATGCAGGGTGTCAAAGTCATTTTAGTTCAGGGGCCACACTCAACTAAAGTTGATCTGAAGAGGGCCAGACCAGTAGAATTTATATATTATGTTACTATATGTCAACTCCAAACTTTCTCTATGTTTTAGAGTGAAAAAAGCAAATTTACATCATGAAAAGGTTTACATCTACAAACGATCCTTTCAAAAGATGTGAATTATAAAACAAACTGAAAAAAATAAGTATAATTTTAACTTTTGCCTCAGTTTTTAATTTAAACATGTACATTATAACTTACAGATCACATTGGAGCTACAAATCCACAAAACATTTAGTAACAGGCAGAAAATTGTTGAAATTGTACTTACTTCTCTTAAGACATTTCAGGTTGTTCATATTTTTTCAGGTTATTCACATTTTTTGCGAAATTAATCCTTGTTTTAGTGTAAATACATGAAAATATTTACATTTACAAAGAGAAAAATTTGGAGTTGTCATTATTTCTATGTTATTATGATAGTATTTGACTGGTCTGACCCATTTTAGATCATATTGATCTGAATGTGGAACCTGAACTGAAAGGATTGTTAATCTCTCAGTGTAATTTTTGCTTTTCACAAAATCATCCCAAGGGCCGGACTGGACCCTTTGGAGGGCCGGATTTGGCCCCCGGGCCGCATGTTTGACACCTGTGATATAATGTGACATTAATCTCTGACAGTATATCAAGCTCATCTGAGTGTAATTGTGAGAAGACTAATGCTGTCCCCCTTTGTTGTCTGGTCACATACAGCACAAATTCTATTATTTATATAGTTTTTCCTCCAAGATAAAGGATAATCACAGACATTTTCATCAGTGGCTTCTTTAAATCTGAAAGAACCTGAAAATACTGCTGCAGCCATTTCCCATAACCAAGTCTTAGGCAGAATATTAAACTTATTTATTCCTGCTTTTTTTTTTTTTTTTTTTTTTTTTTTTTAATTGAAAAGTATGGCACAACAAAGACAAACTCAACAATTCAGGCAATACAAATCTGACAGAAAAATATAATAGTCGCTGTCCAACAAAAAAAAAAAAACAACCCTGAATTCAGAGCCACACTTAGCATTTTTTTTTTTTTTTTTGAACAAGGTGTACAAGAACCAAACCCACAATGAAAATAATAATAAGAATAAATAAAAAAAATAAAATAAAAATACACACATATGTACAAGAAAGAAAATTCTGTAGTAAAACGGATATATTCATTTATTCATTTTCTGAACCTGCAGTTGGGATAGGCATTTATTCCTGCTTTTGAAGTGAACATGTGGATTAGCAGGTCTAAGTCTGAGAACAATGAAGATAATGTAGACCAGGGGTGTTAAACATGCCGCCTGGGGGCCAAAACTGGCCCGCCAAAGGTTCCAGTAAGGCCCGCGGGATGAATTTGCAAAGCGCAAAAATTACACAATCAAGGCTGTCGGACTCATTTAAGTTCAGGTTCTCCATACAGAACAATGTGATCACAACTAAAATAATAGCATAATAACCTATAAATAATGACTCCAAATTTTCTTAGTTTAATGTGAAAAACATAATATTACATTACACTGCTAAATAATGACAACTCCAAATTTTTCTTTTTTTTTTAAGAGTAAAAACTTACATTAAATTATGAAAATATTAACATTTACAAACTATCCTGAATGTGAAAAACCTGAAACCTGAAAAGTGAAATTTTAACATTATTCTTCCTGTTATTAAATATTTTGTGCCTTTGTAGATTCAATCCGTAATATGCATGTATAAGTGTTAGGTTGAGGTGTAATATTGTTAAAATTGCACTTATTTTTCCAAGAAATTTCAGTTTTTTTCAGGTTATTAACATCATTTTTGTTTTGATAGTTTGTAAATGTACACATTTCCTTAATTTAATTTTAATTGCACTGAAACAAAGAGAAAAATTTGGAGTGGTCATGTCATTATTTACAGGTTATTATGTTATTATTTCACTGGTCTAGCCCACTTGAGATTAATGTGGCCCCTGAACTAAAATGAGTTTGACACCCCTGAAGTAGGCCAAGTGTGTTTTTTCACCATGTTCCTTGAGTACCAATAGTGCCTTTATACTAGGGCTGGGTGATGTGGCCAAATATGTTCTCATGATAGATAGATAGATAGATAGATAGATAGATAGATAGATAGATAGATAGATAGATAGATAGATAGATAGATAGATAGATAGATAGATAGATAGATAGATAGATAGATAGATAGATAGATAGATAGATAGATAGATAGATAGATAGATAGATATAGATAGATAGATAGATAGATAGATAGATAGATAGATAGATAGATAGATAGATAGATAGTGCTGCTTTTGTGGCACGCCCCAAATGAATTTTTCTCTTTATCTAACCTTTCTTAAGTGATTTATCACCATTATTGTAACATTATCCTCTTTATTTTGTGTTTTTTCAGTGAAAATCAAGTATTTTCCTACATTTAATTCACTGATAATGTAGATGTTCATAAAAGCTCAGATTAAATTTGAGGGTTATTATATTAGAGAAGAAAGAGAAAAAGAGAGAGAGAGAAAAAGTTTTTTTTTCAGCAAAGATATCATTAACTGAACATAAAACAACTGTCTTCACTCACTGTCATTGATCCAACTCCATGAGTTTTACTGGTGAATCAGTGTTGTAGAAGATGACGGTGTTTCCACAGTAACTACAAAGCCTCTGAATGTCCAAATGGGTCATATCTGATGACCATGAAAAGATGACAAACTGCATTTGACACCAATTATTTACATGTGTTGATAGGATTAGTGGATCAACAAGTATTTAACATTTTACAACAGTGGATAGGCTTTGGTCGACAGTGAATGTTTGGGTCATTATGAATTAATAATAAGTCATCAAACTCAATAAGTCATGAAAATAGTCACATTACTTATATATTTTACATAGTCACTAGATAGATAGATAGATAGATAGATAGATAGATAGATAGATAGATAGATAGATAGATAGATAGATAGATAGATAGATAGATAGATAGATATAGATAGATAGATAGATAGATAGAGATAGGCTTTATTTCAGACTCATGGCCCACATTAAAAAGCAAACAGATAAATACAAACCCAATAAAAAACACAAAAAACCCTCTATACTTTCAAGAGGCAGTCAAACCAGTGTTTCCAGAACACAGATGTGTAACGTACAGCACTATATGCAAGATTTGTCAGCAATAAAATTATAGTATTTCCGAGTGATTCAGGCGACACATAAATTTAAACATCAGATTTCTCAACACAGCACGCAATGAATTTACATGATTAGGCATAAACATAAACATTTTCATACTTTTTTTTTTTAACCATTTAAAAGGGCACTCATTGAAATACTCTGAAATTCGAAAGTTCAACCTTTGTGTGTTAATGGACATCGGTCAGTACATCCTTGTCGGTTGCCGTGACAACAGTCTCCCTGCTCTTGCCATAAAACATCTGAGCAGCACTTGCTAAAAAGTAAACACATGCAATAAAACAACTGTTATAAGGTCATAAACTGACAAAAAATCACTCATATTCACAATTTACAGCTTCAAAATGTCTATAAAATCTTTCTGAATCACTGTATAGCAGTGGTTCCCAACCTTTTTTCGCTCGTGACCCCATTTTAACATCACAAATTTGTGGTGACCCCAGACATTCAAAACAGAGACTTTTTTTTTTTTGCTAAAATTAATTTGTTTTTGATCATGTAATAGTTTGTTATACTAAGTTGCAAACAAATGTTAATTTTAAAAAACATTTAGTCTATATAATGTATATTATTATGGACGGAGGCAGTAAAGCCAGGTGTAGATTACTGCACAAAGTGAGAATTTGATTTTCCTTGCTCAGGATATGTACAGTCAGTCCAGCTTGGATTTACAAGGCTGACAATTAATACTGAACAAACAAGAACTCAAACTAGGAATTATGAAAGAGCTGCAGCATCTGAAACTGACCACAATGAACATTTGACAGATAAACAGAACCACAGTGCCACAGTTTCAGCTTCACAGTTTGTCATGTCTATTATATACTGTGATTGTCTCTCTCAACTCATCCTATATTTTGTATTAGTAAGTTTTTCTTTATTTTTATTAATTACTAGAAATTTCAGGCGACCCCATTTGAGCTCCAGGCGACCCCACGGTTGAAAAACACTGCTGTATAGTGTTATAAAAAAAAACAAAAAACAAAATGAGGCACATGATTGGTCTGATATTTACTGTTTGTGGAAATTACCAAAAATGGTCACTTGGCCAATAAAGGGTTATTTTATTGTTTTTTTTGTCTGTTTGTTTGTTTGTTTGTTTGTTTGTTTGTTTGTTTGTTTGTTTTTTAAGAAGGGGCATTATACATTAATTCACATTGTTGTAAAAGCACCAGTTAGCCCAGTGGCTATTTTTCATCTGCAATATACAGATACAAAGATACACAGATGCAGATAAATTTTATTGATCCCCCAAATGGGAAATTCGTTTCTTTCATTAGTTCAATTAAAAGAATGTCAGATAATTGATTAGTAGCATGTATTAAGTATTTGCTGATCATTTGTATTAATTACCCAAAGTTCGCATTTTTTATGAATTTGTAAAATAATTTTTACCCATTGACTTATAATGGGCAAAATGTCTATAAAAACATCAATTTTGTCTCAATTTACCTCAGACTTGGCACATATATAGAGGCAATTGATATGCTGACATCACCACACATATAGACATGATGACATCAGCTGGATCCATGCCAAAATAAGCTACAATACGTGCGAGGGGTGGGGTTTGTTGTGCCTGGAACCAGTTGTTGAATATGTGATGATAGATAAAAATGGCATAAAAAAAACAAGATGAGACAAAAGAGATGAAAACAGTGTAAAGGAATGACAAGAATGAGTTGATGACAAAGTAAAAGTTTAAAACGCTGAGAAAGAAGCGAGATAAGGATGGTGTAAATGACAACATGGCATGAAAACAATCAGACAAATCAAGACAGAAGATAAAAGATGAAAGTTAAAATAAAATGGTGTATTTAAAAAAAAAAAAAGGAAACAAAGATCAAACATGATGAGAATAACCAGAGACAAAAAAGGAAAAACATCAAAGACAAAATGAGGTAAAAGATGCAAAAGGATGAAAAGTGAAGTGTGTAAAAGCAAAACACTGTAAAAGATATAACGAGACAAAAAAAAAGACCTGAAAGACATAATTAGACAAAAAGAAAATGAAAATGATGTAAAACACAGGAAAATACATAGAAATACAAACATGTACTGTAATGAATATAAAAAAAAATTAAAAAAAAAAAACATGATAAGACTAACTGTTGTTTTACTGCCCAGCCCTAATATCAGTTTAACTCTGATAGGGTAAACATTAAACTAACTTTATAGTTTAGTCTTTGTAGGTTTTTAGTCATTACAGAATTGATAGCATTGAAGTTCGAAGTTTAATATTTTAAACAGACAACATGAAATAATAATAATATAATAATAATAATAATAATATAATAATAATATATTTATTTTTTACACTACTGTCAGTACTCGATGTCTAGTCAGAGTCTATTGGTGAAACTAGGTTAAAATTGCAGCAAATGAACACGACTCCATACATAATATCCTTCCCTATGTTTCCGTACAACAGAAAAATGTGTCTAAAATCAGATAAGTTGTCCTAAAGAACAGTGATGGGTTCGTTGTTGAGGAGACTTGATAATTTGAGCTGAGGTGGATAAATGTGTGAGTGGTAGGGCTGTCCTCTCTGAACGTCCTGGGTAAGTAGTGGACATTATTTTTGGCCGGTGTGACTGTTGTTTTGATGTCAGAGCTTTGTCACACACTAACTCATTCATCTTCTGTCTCAGCTGGAGGTCACGGAGGGAACACCTGACTTAGGAATTACCTCATACTGGACAGACGCTGAGGGAAATGTAGTGTTTGGCCCAAACACCCCAGAGGAAAAGATGAAAACCACAGTCACCGGAGGCAAAATGCAGAAACGAAAGGGTGAGAGGAGTGAAATGTAACATGTTCATGCATCACAGTTTGTCTGAGTCATCCCAGTGTAGCGTCATTCATCCATATTGTATTATTATCTCATAGATTCTGCAGCAAAGACATCTCTAATGGAGAAGATGGAAGGCAAAGAAGAGAGTAAAAGTAAAGAGTCAGAAGAAAAGATGAAGGGAAGGTGGATGTAGGAGAAGCAGAAGGAGTAGAATTACAACAACAAACAGAAGAGGAGGAGGATGCAGAGCCAGAAGCTCCAGAGCAGAAAGATGAAAATGTAGATGAGCATCAAGTAGAAGAAGAAGAGACACAGAGTAAAGAAACCTAATGAGCACGTACATATTAAAATGCATAAACATGTTAGTGTGACGAGTGTGTTTGCAGTTTAGATGGTGCATTTGCTCCAGTCAAACTAACCCATAAAGACCCTGTGCTACTTTTGTGGCAGTTCGCAAATGATTTTTTTCTCTTTATTTATCCTTTCTTAAAGGTACAGGAGACTTTCGTGACCAATTTTTCATCAGATCTGTCAAACCTCAGTCATATCCTCAGTATCATGAACCTGTAAGTCTGTCTGTGATTACTCACCTGAATCTCTTGCATTAAGGTGAACAATTTCCTAGTGCCATCCACCATAAACAAACCATGTGTTTACAAACTGACCCAGGACATCACTCGGGCATCTTCGGAATTTTGTCGCGACATGCATTGTGGGAAACGGAGGTTCGCGCAGCCACCTGACAGCGGCAGCACGACCATATGGTATTATATGGATGAAACACACACGGAAACGGCTGGAGGAATTTTTTTTTTTTTTTTTTGTGTTTCTGCATTATGTGGGTATTCTTTTTTTTTTTTTTTTTTTTTTTATTGGCAAAACATTCAAAAATAACAGTACAACAGTGCCTTATAACAAACATGGCATTGTGAATGTGCATCGGCAACGAATGGGAACAATTAAATTTCAAGAAATAGAGAGATAGAGAAAAAAGAAAAAGGAAACAAAATCAGTCTGCAAGGGGAGGTTAGTTCATTGTTCATTTGAGTCCAGGGGAATGTTACATAAATAAGAGTGAAGTTTTACAGCTTTGGGTCTTTTCATACATTTTAAGGATTTCAAGTACAGTTTGAGTTCATTTTGAAAACACAAAAGTTGGGTGGGCATTTTTGACATTTGCTTTTGTGAATACAGAATTTAGCAATACATAAAATCACATTAATACAGAGTTCTTCTTTTTTGTTATTTACCAGAACACCAAATGTTATGTCATCTCTTGTAAAATAATATGTAGATGAAGGAAATATTTCTTTTAACCAATTTTGTATGTAAGTCTGTCCAAAACACTTGCACCATACGACAAAAGAAAAATAAATGGTCTGTTGTTTCAATATCGGTATTGCAGAATGTACAACTGTTATCCTGTACATTGAAACAAAGTCTAAGTAACTTTTGATGGGTAGATATCATTCATTATTTTAGTGTGTTTCTTTGGCTTTGGGAGCTATAGGAAAGGATAAATACATTGTTCTTAGCTTTGAAATTGTACGGCTGGAGGAATATGCATAGAAGGAAGGGAGTTCCTGCCGTTTCTGATCGTGTGTGTTCCAGCTGCCGCTGTCAGGTGGCTGCACAAACCTTTGCTTCCCACAATGCATGTCGCAACAAAATTCCAAAGATGCCCGATTTACCTCCTGGCTCGTTTGTAAACAAATGGTTTGTTTATGGTGGATGGCACTAAGAAACTGTTCACTGTAATGCAAGAGATTCAGGTGAGTAATGACAGACTGACTTACAGATTCATGATACTGAGGATATGACTGAGGTTTGACAGATCTGATGGAAAATTGGTCACGAAAGTCTCCCGCACCTTTAAGTAATTTATCACCATCTATATTATAAAAGGCAAGTAGTGGCCTCTGTGTGCATGCATGTATGTGTGTCTCAGGATTCACACAAAATCCGTACAGAGCTGACTGCCGCAGTTTGGCATACTATAGTATTTTTGGTAAAGGAACAGACTAGTAAAAACGGCAAGCTGATAGGACCAATATTTTGACAGATATTAGTAATTTTGGAATACAGTAGCCTTACAATCGAGTTGCTATACCCAGAACACTTTGGCGGTAACAGCATGCACGAATACACAACAGCATAAAAACTCCCACATCTAGAACCTGTGGATCCACATGGGTCAATGTGCTAGTTTATGATAATATTATCTTATGTATTTTGCTTTTTCCCCCAGTGAAAATCAGGTATTTTCCCATATTAAATTCACTGATCATGTGTAACCGGTGGTGTCGGACTCTGCGTTGTGTTCTTTTTCTTTTAATGACGAGACCCGCACGTCAGTCTTTGGAGGCAGTCTCCGTTTATTGTTCTGACAAAAGTGACAGAAAACATAAAAACCTCCGGTCAGTATCCCACGTAAAACACACTCCTGCACAAGCCAAATGATAAAGAAATATGTTTAAATACATTATAAGCGCCTAATACAGCCTAAACTAGTTGGTTCATGTAAAACAAAATTAAACTAACAGAGGTTAAACCAGAAATTTTTATGAACTACACGGCTGCTTACCTCTCCCACAGAAATCCGGAACGAAAGGGAAGAGGCAAAGGCGTGAAAACTCAGGTTATAGTGCGCAGTGTCACACTGTACATTGTTTGATGGGGAACAGACCAAAACCAAAAGTTCCACACACTGACCTGGAAGCCCACAATGTCAGGTACCAAACCAAAAGAAATGAAAATAAAATGAACAGATTTTGTGTAATTATAACAATACACAATAATATACATACCCACATTGCTGCTAGATAATTGACCCTGTTACACATGTAGTTTTTCATAAAAGCACAGATTAACCCATGAGAACCCAGTGTTACTTTTGTGTCTGTTCCCAAAGGATTTTTTTCTCTATATCTAATCTTTCTTAAGTGATTTATTACCATCTATTGTAATATTACTTCTGTATTTTGTGTTTTCTCTGTGAAAATCAAGTATTTTCCTACATTTAATTAACTAATTATGTAGATCTTCATAAACACTCAGATTAATGTTGAGGGTTATATATCAAAAAAAAAAAAAAAAAAAAAACTGAATAAAAAGTGACTTTTTCAGTACAATATTCTCATTACCTGAACATAAACCCAGCGTCTTCATCCACTGTCACTGATCCAACTCCATGGGTTTTACTGGTGAATCAATGTTGTAGAAGATGACAGTGTTTCCATGGTAACTATGGAGCCTCTGAACATCCAAATGGGTCATATCTGATGACCATGAATAGATGACAAACTGTATTTTACACCAATTATTTACATGTATTGATGGGATTAGTGGATCAACAGGTATTAAACAGTTTAGATCAGTAGATGCTTTTGGTCACCACTGGATATTTGGGTCTTTATGGGTTAATGATATCGATATCCTACATTAGAATGCTAATAGTGATGCTGCATTTTTAATATCACATCATCTTGTCAGTAATTCTTTTACTGCACTTTTTTCATCCTACTGTATTTGCTTGAATAAAACAGTTCCTGTCGTAGTGTACTTTGTCTTGAACTGTGTACAGTAGCGCCACATTCAGAGGGAAATAAGCTGACACAAACCCTCAGGCTTAAAAACCTGAGGCACAAGTTGGACAGAAGAACAAAGGAAACATGGGGAATTCTTGGGGTGAAACTGAGCAGAATTAATTCAGTTCAACATGTCTAAAGGTTGTAGAGGTCCACGGGGACAATATGAGAGGAACATGAAGGACAGTGGAGCTTATGAAAACATGATTTTAATACTTATGTATGTTTAAAGTGTATAAAATGGACAGTACTTGAAATATTTGATTGTTGGTACAAAAAGTGAAAACATTTTTGAGACACTGATGTTGTAATCCAATATATTTTCAAGTTATAATTTCAATAATAGTGTGATTCAGATTTGCTTGACTTTTGTCTGGTCCAGCATTTTTGAATGTGCAAATATAATTAATGTCTACAGCTGAACCACAAGATCTACTCCACTAAAGTTGATTTTCAGTGTCTTAGTCATGATGACTTCAGGTTTTCATGATGCACTTATACAACCTTAACCCTCTGGTATCCGGGTGCACCTTTTAGGCACACTTTCCACTTCGATTTAAAAAAACTTCATATTATTTTTCACAATTTAAATAAGGTTAGAATTCAAAAGTTGTTCATTTTTGCATGATCTTTAAAATTCTAGCCGTCAGCTAAAATGTGCACATTGTAAACAAAAGAAAATTACAAGACTAGCATCTGTCTCCCAAGTGTGCCTAAAACGCACTATTTCTTCCATTTGATATGTATGATTAGGGCTGACCTTGATTTACAAAAATAAAATCAAATTAGAGCAGAAAAATAAATCAATGTATAATATTTAACAGTTTGATTTATAGGTGTGCATTTTCCGCACACTTGGTGACAGATGCTAGTATTTTTGAACATTTGACCTGGCGCCAAAAATAATAATGCAAATTAACCAATGTTGGAGTTAATCATTGACATATGCCAGGATGAAAAAATCAAATAATATGTGATCCACTTTTTATGTGGTATATTGAAATTTTTTGTTTTGTTTTGTTTTTTGCATCCAAAAATAAAAATAAAAAAAAAGGTTTGCCTACAATACAACACGGCATTTAAAGGGTTAAAAAATGTGACAGTTATTGAGTATTTGGTATTTTTATTTACAGCTCAAGTTGATGAAATAGAAAAAAGTGTAAAAGACTCAAAAACAAACTGTATGAAAATTTTTTTGACATTATTCCACAAGTGTGTCAAAAAGGCACACTTGGTGCTTAGTAAGGGCCTAGCTGGACAGGATACTGGAGGGTTAACTCAGGATTTATATCAAAACAATGTAGAGCTGCAACAATTAATCAATTACTTGCCAACTATTTAAATCAATCAGTGACTATTTCATTCATTCATTCATTCATTCATTCTTTCATTCATTGTTTTGAGCAGAAGAAAAAAATTGAACATTTTTTGTGTACAAGGAATTAATTTCCGAGCAAATACATTAATAAATAAAGATGATCAAGACAAAATAGCATTTGCCATGTATACTAGTAATAACAAAATAAATTCAATATGTACTGCTCAAAAGGAGTGGGAAGAAGAAAACTTATTAAATCCCACCCCATCTCACATTTCACATTTTGGTATTTTTATTTTATTTTATTTATTTTATTTTATTTTATTTTATTTTATTTTATTTTATTAAGAAAAAAAAGGAAATTATTAGAATTCCTCCCACCGTCCAAAGACATGCACTTAATTATACAGTGTAAAACATCCACAGGTGTGAATGTGTTTCTGTATGTCAGCCCTGTGATGAACTGGTGACACATCCAGGGTGGACTGGGATAGGGTCCGACACCCTCACAACCCTGGAGGATTAAGCTGTTCAGAAAATATATGAATAATTGTAAATACATTTGGGTAGGGGTGTGTTCTGGTTTCTTTCCTTTTCCTGAAAAGACTTTTTCACCATTTTCTGATACTTTATAGATGGAGAATAAATAAATAAATGAAGAATATATAATAAATAAATTAATATAATATAATATAATATAATATAATATAATATAATATAATATACAGGTGTCAAACATGTGGCCCAGGGGCCAAAACCAGCCCACCAAAGGTTCCAATCTGGCCCACGGGATGAATTTGCAAAAGTGCAGAAGATATTAATAGTCAAGGGCGTCAAACTTGAAAATAACAGCATAATAACCTAGAAATAATGACTCCAAATTTTCTTCTTGGTTTAATGTGAAAAAAATAATATGACATCACACCTATAAATAATGACAACACCATTTTTTTCTCTTTGATTTACTGCAAAGAACATAAAATTCTGATATCCTTTAACAATAAAACATCAATAACCTGAACAAATATGAACAACCTGAAGCATCTAAAGAAAAATAAGTGTAATTTGAACATCATCTGCCTGTTTGTGTCTCGGTAGCTCTGATCTGTAATACACATGTAGACATCATAAGTTGAGGCATAATATTGATCAAATTTTTCTTACTATTTCTTCTTGTTTTTCTTCAGAAATTTCAGTTTATTCAGGTTATTCACATCTTTTTGTTTGGATAGTGTGTAAAATGTACATGTTTTCATAATTTAATGTTATTTTTTGCATATTAAGAATTTGGAGTTGTCATTTTCAAGGCTATTATGCTTATTTTACTGGTCTGGCCCACTGGTAATCAAATTGGGCTGAATGTGGCCCCTGAAAAAAATGATTTTGACACCCCTGATATAATATGATATAATAATAATATAATATAATATAATATAAATATAATATAATATAATATATATAATATAATATAATATAATATAATATATATACCTGCAATGAACTGGCGACATGTCCAGGGTGTACCCCGCCTTTGCTCATAAGTAGCTAGGATAGGCACCAAGTGACCCCTGTGACCCTAGTGAGGATAAAGTGGGTTCAGAGAAAAAAAAGAAAAATATACTGTATATAATATAATATCATATCATATCAATAATACATATATATATATCTAATCTTACACAGACATAATTTTGTGTGCATTTACATTGAGGCTTAAAGGCCAATGGAGGTTTTGAATGATAAATCTTTCATCATCATTGTGGGGAATTGAAAATATCTCCTTCCACTTATGAGCTTCAGTAAATGGTCAGCTCCTTAATGTGTTCCTCCTTGCCTCCATACAGTAGGCTGTGCAGTCTGGCACCAATGTGGCCTCTGAGTGTGGATCCAGATCCAGACCTGCCAAACCTACCTCGATGAACCGGGCTCTGGTAAATCCTTGAAAATCCTCCACCTCCTGCAGGGCTGCTGCTGCTGCTGTGACCTCTGACATCCAAACACAGAGCTTTGAATGTCACTGTCCTCACTGTGACTTAGGAACTGCCTCGTGTTAACGGACTTTTCAGCTCAAGACCTAAAACACAAAAGTTGTCTTGTCGGAACCAAAATTGACTAAATAATGTCATGTATTGCCTTAATGTCTTAAACTATACAAACAATACTGAACTAAATTCATCCATCATCAATAACAGACAGAAAGAAAATATTAACAATAGCTTCAAATAAGACATTGACAAACTGAAACATGTGAAATTAATGTTTCTTAGGCACATGACTGATTTTTTGCTGATAAAACAGTGTTTAAATGTTCTGTTGCGTATGATTTTTTATTTTTTGTCCTTTATATTGTTTTCATCTTGTTACATCTCAAACACAAACTGGCATTTAGAGTGTTAAAATTCTAAAAAATTATTAAACTTTCAGTAGTTTTTAGCAGAGCTAAAGTGTTTTAAGAAATTTATGTAGAAAAATGTATTGCTATGTAATTATTTTCTATCAGTGTTTTGTGCATGCACCTTAATTTTATAAAATAATATCTCTTATGAAAAAAAAAAAAAAAACACCAAAAATTACTGACATCATGTATTCCAACTGGCATTTAAAAGATTAACATCCTGAAAATTATTGAACATCTGGGTAGTTTTGAGAAGAGCTGAAGTGTTTTAAGAGATTTTTGCATAAAAAAAAGCTGAAAAAAATTATCATATGATAATTTATAGCAGCGTCTCGTATATGTACATTCATTATTTAAAAAATGTGTCATTTATGAAAAAACACAAAAAATAACAGTGACATAATTTTTTCCAACTGGCATTTAAAGTGTTAAAATTCTAAAAAAAAAAAAAAAATAATAATAATAATAATAATAATAATAATAATAAAAGAAATTAATAAATTATTGAACTTTTAGTAGTTTTGAGCAGAGTTAAAGTGTTTTAAGAGATTTATGTTGAATAAAAGTATTGCTTTATGATTATTTTCTAGCAGTGTTTTGTACATGTACATTAGTTATATAAAAATGTCTGATTTATCGAAAAAATTAAATTAAATTAAATTAATAAAAATACAGACATCATGTATTCCAAATGGCATTTAAAAGGTTAACATCCTGAAAATTTGGGAGTAGTTTTGTGCAGAGCTGTAGTGTTTAATAGATTTTTGTAGAAAAAGCTGAAAAATATTCATATATGACGATTTTATAGCAATGTTTTGTACATGTACATTCATTCATAAAAATGTGTAATTTATGAAAAAACAGAAAAAAATATCAGTGACATCAATTCTTCCAACTGGCTTTTAAAGTGTTAAAATTCCAAAAATAATAATAATAATTAATTAATTAATTAATTAATTAAAATTTATTAATTAATTACAAAATGAAAAAATAAAATAAAGAAATTATTGAACTTTTAGTTGTTTTGAGCAGAGCTAAAGTCTTTTAAGAGATTTATGTTGAATAAAAGTATTGCTATGTAATTATTTTCTAGCAGTGCTTTGTACAGGTACATTAGTTTTATACAAATATCTGATTTATCGGGAAAAAATCAATAATAAATAAATAAATAAATAAATAAATAAATAAATAAAAATTCTGACATCACATATTCCAAATGGCATTTAAAAGGTTAACATCCTGAAAATTTGGGGGTAGTTTTGTGCAGAACTGTAGTGTTAAACAGATTTTTGTAGAAAAAGCTGAAAAAATATTCATATATGATGATTTTATAGCAATGTTTTGTTTTGCACAAAAAATATCAGTGACATCAATTCTTCCAACTGGCATTTAAAGTGTTAAAATAAAAAAAAAAAAATATTGAACTCTTGGTAGTTTTGAACAGAGCTGAAATGTTTAAAGAGATTTATGTTAAAAAAAAAAAAAAGATATATCATGGTTATATTGCAGGTTTTTCTGCATATATATTTTTTTAGGGTAGTAAATTTGAAGCATATACAAGGGTGAATCTCCCAGTGACATTATAAGTACAATATTCTATGACACTCCATAATGAACGTCATCCTGTGCTCAGTGCTGCGTTAATCACGTGCACCTTTACGTCACGTGGTCGTGTGGCGTTCAGCGGCGCAGCGGAGAGTCCGCTCAGACTGCCGGTGTGTGAGCCTGAAGGTGTGACCAATGAGCTCTACTCCAGCAGGTAGGAACACCGAACGACTTTTTTTTTTTTTTTTTTTTTAACCCACATCCGTTTGTGTAAATATAAAAAATAATAACAGAAAAACCCGGACGGCGGAGTCCGTGAAACCTGTCTGAGGAGTCTGTTAGCGGCTCGTGCGTACCTCGCGAGACCGTTTAGAAGTAACGGCAGACGTAAGTAAAAGTACGTCTCTTCTCATCAGTATTAATAGTTTATTTTATCCTATTAACACAAGAAAATAATAGTATTTCTCCCTACCACGTCTCCCCTGCCACATATGTGTGTGTCTATAAACGCTCTATATTTATACGCATGTACTGTGTTTCTTATTTACCTGTAGCTTCATATCCAAACTAACCTACAGGTGTACAGCTGGGACTGGATTTTTGTCAATGATATAAAGCTTATAGATTCATTTGAGTGTTTCAAGATTGTAGGAATAAACTGAGATGAGATAAGAAACTAGATAATCGTTTAAATAGCTATAAAGTCAGTATTTGCAGAGATTGAAGCTTTAAGTCCTTTAATTCTGACAAATCCACATTATATTTGCACTAGATTGTCCACACTTTCAGGCATTTTAAAAGAATCTGATTTATTTATTATTATGTATTCTTCTTGTTTCTTGAGTAAAAATGCTAAACTTGTCCTGGTTTCACTTCCTAAAATGTAAATATTTGCTACTTTCCTCTCTTTCATAATGCTGTAAACTGAGTTTTTTTGTGTGTCACACAAACCTAAGCGAGTAATTGGAAGAAATCTAAAATGGCCCCAGAAATTTTAAGTATTTTCCAAGATTTTACAGTCTAAATCAATAATCTACTCTAAAAAAAAAAGAACATGATGAAAATACATGTTAGCAGCAGCCCCATATACTGGTGGTATGTCCAAATATTTGCTTGGTTTTATTGGTGGATGTGATCAGTGAATTTCCAGTGGCGCGCACACACACACACACACACACACACAGGTACACAATGTGAGTCAAAACAACATTGCCTGATGCAGAATCCTTGGACGTAGTGGTCAAGTGAAACGTGCCTAGACAGAGAAAGCTAGATTTGTCCTAATCTCATAATCAGGATTAACACCTCTTAAGGTCCTAAACCCCATACATGCAGAGAGAGAGAGAGTTGTGACTGAGGTGGAGTAGTGAGACCTTGTGTGTCATCAGGTATAGACAATTTCTAAAGCAGCAAAACAACATCACAGTCTGATTCCAGTGTATGTTACTAAGGAGGAACATCTTAACATCTCACTTCAGAGTGTAACACATAGTTTCTACTGTGTTTGTCTTGCTTTTTTTGGAGCATTGCAGCACTTCTGAACCCACAACCACGGGAAACTACGCAGAACTTAATCATACCACTGTATCTGTATTCAGACCTGAAGTGGTATATGAAGAGCTGGGGAGTTGAGGCCTTTTTTCTAAATTTGGTGTGGTGTGCATGCAGACTGTGTAACCAGCTCACTGGAGGGATGTGGCCGTGCAGCGTTGTTATAACTGATGATTCTCATCTAGACACTTCTGCTTTGTCCCTTAGATGAGCATTGCACTTTCTCTGTACTGTGTACCGTTCAATGCACTGTGGGTCACTGGGGGTAGCATGCGGGCACAGACAAAGTGTAACGTTTCTATCCCTGTTGGCCAAAATACACATCAGACCTTTATATGTTAACTAATTTTAATCTCCCTGAATGGTCATTTATTAACACTAGTGTTTTAGCTTCAGAGCTGTAAGTTTATCCCATGTTTAGTCTGTTGTGAAGTGTCTTAGCAACTGGGTTTCTTTTAATTTGGTGCAGGTTTAAGATTAACCTTAAACAGTCGTTTGTTTAGTTTCTGACCTATAAAACAGCTGACCGAATTCCTGTAAGGCTTAGCTAGACCTCAGATGAGATTAATGGAAACTTTCATGACATACTTTAATGCTAACATTAGCATGTGTGAGCACAAACAGGATGGACTCACATGATAATTGCTGGTGTTTATATTTTATATCAGTTTATTTTAGTTTGAATTATCTGTCTCTGAAATGTTTTCTTTAGCTGTTTGGATTTTTTGTGTAGACTTTTCCCAGGGTAAAGTTGAGGTGGGCCCAGGCTAAGTGACGTTATGTAAGTGGTTTTAAGGCTGAGGCCATGGGTACTTTTCCCCTCACAGTGTTTGTGCTCAGTTAAAGAGGTTTGAGAGGGTCGTAGGATCTGTGGTGCATGACACTGACCTGGAGCAAGGTGGCTGAGAAGGGCAGGGGAGAAAAGGCCTCACAGAGCGGCTTCTCCTCATTAGCCCTGCTGAGGTGACATGGAGCTGTCAGGGGGCTTTACCATAGGACAACAGAGACATCGGACGGACCTTAAGTCCCCTGGAGGCTGGTGAGTCGGGGTTGGACTGTAGAATAATAGTGTTGTCCAGGTTTTGATTTACATTTTGGTATTGAAAGAGTTATCATCATCCAGCTGTTAAAACTATCAATTCTGCTGGAATAGTAACTTCATCATAATTAAAGTTAATCAAGTTTAATTAAAAGTCTTAGGCCACCATTAACTTTATTCTTTTACCAAGTTATAATGACCATGCAGATGTATTCCTTAATGTCTTTGTGAAGATACAGCACAAATATGTATAACTGCTAAAATTCGCTTAGAGGTCTTATTTATGTCTTTGTGCATGAGAAATCAATATCAGTGAATCCCCAAAGGAACTTTGTGTTGGTAAATGCAAGTTATGCAAATTTACAGGATTTCAGTTCAGTTCTTGCAACATGTTGATGGTCATATGAACTATGTTTTCAGCTCAAAAATGTCCAATTTTATCACAATTAATTGTTAAATTATGTATACTACATGTAAATTATTAATTTATGAAATATGTTAGCTGAAGAACGATACTTGTAGACTTTTTGGGCAATTCTCCTCTGATTTCCCTTGTGAATAATATATGATGTTTTTGCTGACCTATTTTAGGTGTTTAAATAATACCAAATCAAAATTAAACAGCCACAATTCAAAGTGTAAATCTGCCACACTTTAATAATGTACAGTGTAATGCTGTGTTACTACACAATACAAGATCCAAAAGGACAAACCAGAAACCTGGGAGAAGCAGCGGAGATGTTTCAAGATGCTGCTGTTCAATCATTTCTTAAAAAAAAAAAAAACAGGATAATAAGAAGGCCTGTCCACTATACATGCAGTAGAAACCAAAGGAATGCAGTGCCTGGATTTGTCCAAATACATAAATCACAATGCATATTCGATTTTTTGACTGTTTTTTTTTTTTTAAACAAACACATAACAATGTGTCTTTATTGGCAAATCTGGAAATGACATGCCTTTAGATTAAATATTAACATGGCTTAACAATGGATTTATGTACCCAGATAATAAAACTATCACAGTTAAACAGCTGAAGGTCTTTCCTTCATCACTATGGTATGTATATGGGGATACTGCTCAGTCCACAGTGTGACTTTTAAAACACTATTCCATTTTATGAGAGTTATTTAGCTGCATTGTCAGCAGATGTTGAGCTGCAGAGACTGTTTTTTATTTATTCATTTTTTTACCATCCATTAAATATTCAGTAGCTTAAAAACTGACTGGTTTCATAGTCCATCCAGTTAAAGCTTGTAGTATAGTTTGTTGTAAATACTGTAATAGCCTCAGGTTCCAACCATGCACACACAAACACCATGTCTGTTGCAAATTGTTGATATATGACACGAAGCAGCGCATTAAAATGAGTGTTTTGTGAAGCAGAGTAATTACAGGTGTCAAGCCAAGGTGAGCACACAAAAACATTTAGAACAACAAAAGATGAATGCCATTATAAACACCAAAAAGTACAAGTGAAACAGGAAACACTGAACTGTTTGAAAATATGAATAAACTTCGGTACTAAACTCTCACTAGGTAAACAATGAAAATAGAAGTGAAATGGGATATTGTATGAATGAAAGACAAACAGAAATCAGGTTGAACCAGATTTGTCTGAATATACGGAAACACCAGAGAAATTTTAATATGTACTGTCAGTGTTAAAACAGTTCACAAAAAGCAACCTCAAAAATACAAATATGTGGACAATGTAGCATCAGTTCCATCTGTTTCAGTTATTGTACAGTGTTAACTAGTGCTGGTTATAAACATGACTATTATATTTGACACAAAACACATTTAAATAGTGTTGTAACTGGTTTAACTGGTCTGTTCTGTCTGGTTGATCTTTTGTTATTCTTGAATATAAAGCCTCTTCTTTAGTGGTAGTCCTGATTCTTTACAACATCTATATATTGTTGTGACCTGGTCTGGGTTCCCCCTCTTCTTCCCTACCCTTCCAGTTTGCCTCCACTGGAACTATCATAATAAAGATGTTAAAAGCAAAAAAAAAAAAAAAAAAAAAAAAAAACAATAAATAAAAAAAATCTTCAGATCAGTTCCATCAGTCTGAGGGTTATCGGTCTACCTTGAAGTGTCTGCACATTTTATTATGTTATTTACTGTACTATTCACAGACTCCTGGCTTTTCTTAGTTTAGTGGCTGTTTAATCTGAATTCAGTATTGGCAGTAATCAGACCTTTAGGTGAAATTACTGACTCTGAGGGACAAGACAAAGTTAGGAAAAAAAAAGAGTAGCCTAGTCCCAACTAGGTATGTACAGTTGTGTACAGATTGATGTTCAATTCCAAATGTATGGATAATTTTGTATTACATAGACTATTTAACTTTAATGTTCATTGATCCCAATTATTTTTATTTATTTTATTTTTTTGGTATTCATCACTTTGACCTAAAAGTGATTTCAGTGATTTGTGAACTGTTGGGTTTTTCCTGCTCTAAACTCTAAAATCATTACTGGCCTTTTTAAAAATCAACCATCAGTTGTAGCGGTAGACCGATATATCAGGCCGATATATTGATTTTTTTCAATATCGTCCATCGACATTATTTTTTTTTTTGAAAGCCAATATTTAATCAGTAGTAAAAATGTTATAAATATTTGATCAGGCACTTGTGTGGGCAGCACTTGAAGTTCAAAAAATGTTAAAACCATATGGTGTGTGTGTATTAATAATTTAATTTATATTGCTGCATAAAAATCTTAATTATCTAAGTGTTCCAATTGTATTTACAGTCAATGTGCTTAAAAAAAAAAAAAAAAATCGGCTTCAAAAATCGGCTGTAGATATCAGCCATTGGCTAACCAAATTTTTAAAAATCGACATCAGCCTTAGAAAATGGCTGATGGTCTAATAATCTGACTGTATATGGTGAGTTAATTATCATATGGTTGGTATAATCAGTGTCCACTGTGCTCTGGTCTGCAGTGGTCTTACTGCAGCATTCGGGGCCTGATTAAGTCTTGATCAGTTCAGGTCCTTTTCAGGAAAATGGGACAGAAGCGCTGTGCTTAGGGACTGACTTGGACATCCGTTGGTGACTATTCTGAACAACAGGAGCACTTAGGGACAGTGGCCTCATAAGAAGCAGAAAAAGCACTATGCAGCTGTATTCTGCTGTATCAGGCAGGAAACACAGGCTGTTTGCTGCATGGAATATGGTTGTGTCATTTATTTAATAATTATCTTTCTTTACAGGTGGACACTATGAACTACGTGGGGCAGCTGGCTGGCCAGGTGCTGGTGACGGTTAAGGAGCTCTATAAGGGCATCAATCAGGCCACTTTGTCAGGCTGCATTGATGTGATAGTGGTTCGGCAGCCTGATGGGACGTTCCAGTGCTCCCCTTTCCATGTCCGCTTTGGAAAACTGGGAGTTCTGCGCTCTAGGGAAAAAGTGGTGAGTGGCCACATGGGAGAAAGTGACAGCCAGATAGAAGTTTATTATCTTTCCTTTAATAAAAGCTTTGTTCTATTATATCAGGGTTCCAGCGGGGTCTTAAAAGCCTTGAATTTACAAATCTGCTTTTAGTACCTTAAAAAAGTCTTTAAAAGGTATTTAATTTGATCTGGTAGGTCTTACTTTGTATTGTCATAAACTTGTTGACTGTATTGTGTTTAAATGTGTCCAAATAGTAATAATGATAATAATAATAATAATAATAATAATAATAATAATAATAATAATAATAAACGTCCAAACTGCAAAGAAAGTAACTTTAGTTGACTCAGTTCCACCTGTTCCAACCCCACAATTTATATTGAAATTAGGAAATAATTATTGCTAACTTTGCAGCCCCCAGTGACAAATGCCTTGGAACAATGGGAATCAAAATGTTGGAGAAAATAAATACATACATTTTCCTAAATTCTTGGAGTCACAAATTTTTGTCAGTAAGGCAGTGAAATAGGCTGTGAAATGGAGATAAAAAGTCTTAAATTTAACTTGTAGAAACCTGTAGGAAGTAGGAACCCTGTAAATTTCGTTCCTCTTGCTCTGTTAGAATAGAATAGAATAGAATAGAATAGAATAGAATAGAATAGAATAGAATAGAATAGAATAGAATAGAATAGGTCTTTTTTGTCATTGTGTTTACAATAAAATTAGGATGAAGTATGTGGGAACTAATTGTAAAAATACTATTGCAGAGTTATGATTTCACCTTCACTCCTCTTTTTCTTCTAAATCACTTTGAACAGCAGTGTCCAATCCACTTTGTGCTCCACAGAAGAGCAGATTGCCCTCTCGTTCTATTTATAGACACTGTGTAACAGTCAGGGATTCTCAGAATAAAGCCTAATTTAGCCTCGTATTCCCAAGATGAAAATATTCAGCACATTCATGAAAAGTGTCCTCCACAGGAGCATTAACTTTCATTAGCTCAGAGGAGAGTCAGACAGTGCAGGAAGTAGTCTATGGTGTGCAGATAAGACAGTTTCTGTGATTCTGAAACAGGTTTTCATTATTAAACAACCAAACAGGAAAAAATAGTTAAACTGAACCCTCACCTCAAATCAAACAACAGCCTCTTCATTTTTAGAAAACACTAAAGGAAGCTTTTCTTCAGCATGTTTACTTTTTTATTTGGGTGAAGCTTGTTTACTATACTTTCTTTTTGTTGGACTAAAAACAGTAAGATCCTTTAAACAACCTGTGTTTTCCTGTGACTGATTTTTCAGGTAAATCTATGGCACATGAGCCTGTTACAACACAAATATTGTTCTTTCCTGTCGTAAGCCTCCCTAATGAAGTTAATGATTCAGGTCACCCAAACAAGTGCTGTGACCTGGTTTACAGCAAAGCCTTATACACAATTTGTATCTTGTATTCCCTGTTTATGAATGAAACTGTTTGTTTACTGCAGATTGACATTGAAATCAATGGGGAACCAGTGGAGCTCACATGAAACTGGGAGACAATGGAGAGGCCTTTTTTGTGCGGGAGATGGAGCAGCAAAATGTGAGTTTTTATCCATATATAACAAACCAAAGAACAAATTCCAACATAATTAACTTCTTTGACATGTCTTATGTTTGCTTTTTTTTTTTATTTTATTGTTCACCGTCCACAGGAGGTCATCCCGGCCCACCTGGTGACATCCCCCATCCCAACAGAGGAGGCTTTGTTCAGGAGCAGAGAGTCCAGATGTGGAGGTTCAGCCGTGGAGAGCAGTCAACAGCCCCCGAGCCCTGATGACCCGTCCTCTGGAAACTTTCAGTCCTGCAACAACAGCAGCGGCAAAAAGAAGAAGAGACGCAGGAGGAAGCACAAGGCTGAGCACCGCAAGGAGGAGCTGAGCACACCTGCAGGAGGGGACATGGAAGTGGGCGAGCTCAGCTCAGACGAGGAACCCAGCTCACACCCTGGACGGTAAACACATGCACAAGTGCTTCATCAATCAATCAATCAATCAATCAAATTCTATTTATATAGCGCCACATCATAAAGGTTCTCTCATGACACTTTACATTTAGAGCTGATCTAAACCAGACTTTTAAGCCAGTTCACAGACACCAACAGAATCCACCACCTTTAACAGGAAGAAACCTGGAGCAGACCCTGACTCTGGAGGATGGACGTCTGACATGACCAGTTGGGTTAAAGGGGGTGTGTGTGTGTGTGTGTGGGGGGGGGGGGGGGGGGGGCACATGGATACACAGCAAACTGACCTGTATCTGTTAAAAACTACAACTGCTGTGGCTAGTATAACTGCCAATAATTAGTACAAATACCCATAACTGTTACTACTACTACTCTAAATACAAGTGGATATTCTTCGACTGCAGCTGTTAGTACTAGGGTTGGGAATCTTAGTTGTAAGGCCGATACAATACGCATCTTGATACAGCATCTCCGATCCGATATATTAAAGATACGTGTGTGGCATCTCACAATGCGATGCGATTTACAACTTGATACAGCATCTCCGATCCGATATATTAAAGATACGTGTGTGGCATCTCACAATGCGATGCGATTTACAACCAAATAACGATACAGAATAATTAAAGACATTCTAATTCAACGCATTCATTCTGGTTAAAAAAAATTTGCAGCACAGTTGAATGAGCTGATTATTTATTTATAAAATAAGACCATGACTTTTCCCAAAGTGACTTTAGTTCAGTTTCAGAACACGTGTCTTATATTCAGTCAGGTGAAAAAGTTAGGACTTTGTTTCCAAATCGTTTCTCTACATGTTTCTAACACTCAACTTCTTGCTCCCTCACTGAATCAATTTGTAATGTATTGTTTTTGTCATGTAGGTAAAACAGAAAAAGGTTCTGTCACTTTAAGAGACATCTGCGCAAGGTATTCTGGGATGCGCAGTTAGATAGTATGTGACTGTTTAAGGAAGTATCTGTGGTATGTATGGCAGTATTCAGTACAGCTGATCTAGTAAAAAGTATCCGTTCATAAACCACGTGCCGTCACCTCCTTCTATGTCTGTCAGATTCACATACAGACAGTACAGTATTCATCTGCGGCGCTCGTGCCCAGTGCATGGGCGGAGCTCAGACTGTCGTGTGCAGTGTACACATCTGCGAATCTGTGGCGCACGTTAACGTTGGTCTGAAGAAAAGAAAAACTTTACCCAAATAAAGAGAAAGACTTTTAAATGCAAGTAAAAATATATTCAATTGAACAGATCGAATTTTATCGATACAAACATTCAGTAACTGATGAATCATGATATCATTCCAAACTTTTCATTCACTTGCAGTTCTCTACTGGTGCACTCGGATCGTGTACAAACATGTCGGCGTATCGATACATATAGGATAATCTTCACATCCCTAGTTAATACCAATAATAGAAACCTCTACCATCCATATATCTATACAATAAACACTATTATAACCATATGGATAAATGAATAATGATGATGGAGGTAGCAGCGAAGCAGGAGCACAGCAGCAGGCCCAGAGATGATCCAGGGAAAACCCGTGAGAACATAAACACAGAGACTCCAGAGAAGAAGGAGAGTAGAGGAGGTCAGAGAGGAGCCTTTTACTCAAGTACTGCACTTAAGTGCAAATAGGAGGTATTTTATTAAAGTATTTCCATTTTAACCCACTCTATTTTTCTGTTACACCACATCTCAAGAGGCATCTATTGTACTTTTTACTCCACTGCATGTGTCTGAGAGCTTTAGTCACTTTTCTCATTACAGTTTTACATTTACATGAAAACCACGTATCCCCAAATATTTTGAACATGAATGTTTGTGAACATGAAGGATGAAATGTTACTTTATGGGTTGAGAAAATTGTACTGCTCTCAATAGAATTTGATAAATCATGATGGTCTTGACCAGTTCTAAATGTAAAGGTCACAAGAAAACGTTTGTTTTGATTTAGCGCTATATACGTTTGATTTCATTTGGCTGATGGTGAGTAACAGCAGTTTTCAGTTTGGATATTAGCTACAGTATATCAGGCTTTATTTTAAGCTGGAACAAACACTGAGCAAAACATAACAAAGTACTAAATAACCAAACAAATACATAAATTCATCTGGATCTGAACATCAAAACAACAAAAATGTTTGTGATTTTATTGTTTTAGCTACTGTTAAGATGCCTGATATTAACTATCAGCCATCATCGTAGCAAGTTCTGCCAATACTGGTAATGGAACCTGTCTATCAGGACAGATCAATCTTTGAGTTTTTTAAAGATATGAGGTTTCATCCATCAACGCAACAAACGTGATGATCTTATAGAATATACGAGTAGTAAATAGAATAGATATACAGCAAGTAGTCTCAACTTTACAGTTTTTTTGAATGTACTTTCATGATACATTTCTTTTCTCTGTCCTCAGAGCATCCTCGCTGTCCATAATAAAGGATCTGGACCACAGGAAAAATTCTCCAACCACTGGGCTGGAATGGGACAGCTACCCTTTTCTGATGGAGACTGGTCTCCTTGCACAGCGTACGGCCCTCGTCCTTTGTCCTTTCTAATATTTGCATACCCAGTACAAACAGGGGAGACAATGAAACATCATTTCCACTTTAATTTATCAAAACACAGCCAGGGTCCAGTGAAGCAAAGCAATGCTCTCCCACAAGGTCATTCCAGCTGACTCAGTGGAAATGTGCTGTTTGTTTACAGCAGGGAGATGTCTGAGACCGTGTCGCCAAAAAGTGACTCCGAGCTGATGGTGAAGCCAGCAGAGAGCATGCTCAGAGCTGAGACCCATATGCAGTGGTCTTGGGGAGAGTTCCCAGAATCCACCAGGGTATGGTTCATGTTTATGGATGTGAAGTCTGACTTAAAGTTTGGTCTTTGGCTCAAATCTGAACCAAAGTTTTGACACAGAACACAGAAGACACAGAAGAGTTTTACAGCTTCGGAAATTTGTTTTAGGTTTTTTGTTTGTTTGTTTTTTTATTTTGACTTGGGTTTTGTAGATTTGGTAGTATTTTTAATTTGAGGAATTAACTAATTTAATTTTTTTGTTTAGTTTTGTTAAGTTTCAGCATGAGATTTAGTTTTCAGTAGTTTTGAGTAAAGCTATTGTTTTCAGAAACTGGAAAAAAGTAGGATTAATGAATGTAAGACTTTGAATATATGGTGGATTTTGTGGACTATTGTGTTTTTCTTGTTCACATGAGCATGAACTTTTGGAGGAAATGAAAACTAGCATATTTTACCTGCAGTTCTACTTGGTTGTATTTGATATCATCTTGTTTATTGTAGTTATTTTGAATCTATAGTTTTTATGCCAAACTCTTTTTTCACTGGTAGCTTCAGTCTCAGTTTTGGTAAACTATAGTAACCTTGACCCAAATGTTATTTGTGCTTTGAATGTATGTTTTTAGGTCAATAAGAAGGACAAGTCCGAGTCTAAGCCGCTGACCATCACCCCCTCTGAGAACACACATTTTCGGGTCATCTTAAGCTCTGAGGCCATGGAGGAAGAGTCGATGGAAGCAGAGAGAATCACAGATCCCATTTGCAGTATTGTAAAACCAACCTCGAACCATCAAGCCAGAACAGCACAGCTGCAAAGCACAGCTGTCTGATTCTTCTTCCCAGCCTGGGTCTTCTACACAAAACCCAAACATTACCCAAAATCCAACAGACCTTCCCAGTTTAGCATCCAGCAGCTTTACCTCAGAGCCTCCCAGTAACTCTGACCTCAGTGTGAAAAATATGCGCAAGACCAGATGGACGTCTCACCACCGAGCCGTAGGGAGAGCGATGCTGCAGCGGGTGGAGGCAGTTACATGTTTGGAGATCCAGCAGCTGCAGGTCCAGAACCAAGAGCCTCATCTAAAACCGACTCCCCAGTCAAGAGGAGAGGTAACACCACAAACTGTAAATGTGCTCTGTTGTTCTGTCCTGAGAGAAGGTTTTATCTGCTTAAAACTGAAGGAGGAGGCTTAAATTCATTTATATTTTACTCGTCAGGTGTCGTGGGAAAGTCTAGCAAAGCTCCAGTGTGTCATAGTAATGTACACCAGTTTGAGTGATGTGAACAGGAAGGATGTGGTTTCTGTTTGGACCTCTTTGTCTGGGGCTGTCGTGCAGTCACAGGCAGAAGTTAAAGGAAAAGGAAGTGTAAAAACCGAAGTCAGCTTTTTGTTTTAAATGTCTTGTTTCATAAGCCGTCAGAAAAAGGAGCCAACACCAGGGTCCCGAGGACATTTACCTGGATGATCTGAATAAACTGGAACCTGACGTTGTTGCCCGGTACTTTCCTAAGAGGTACAAATCTGACATCTTTACAGACTGAAGTCATACTATATACCCTGGTCATCAAGTCATGACCCACTGTGACACAGCTCTAACCAGTAGCATAAGTTTTGTAAAAATACATTTTTTATATCATTTCGAGTTTTTCGTTAAACAAAACAACACATTTTCATCACTGCATTCAGAGAACAAGACATTAAGAGTAAATAGAGTAAACAACAACTGCATATCAACTATGTGTTTATATATAAAATAGGCTCACAAAAGTGTCTGCGTTCACTCTACATGTATTATAGACCAGGGGTGTCAAACTCATTTCTTTCAGGAGCCACATTCAGCCCAATATGATCTCAAGTGGGCTGGGCTGGACCAATAAAATAATAACAGTGAAAAAAGTAAAATTATATTATGAACATGTTTATATCTACAAAGTTCCCTTAAAAATGTGAATAACCCAAACAACCTGAAATTTGTCAAGAAAAGTAAGTTAAATTTTAACAAAATGATGCCTCAGTTTATCATTTATACATGTGCATTACAACTTACAGATCACAGTGGATTTACAAATACACAAAACGTTTAATAATAGACATATTATTAAAACTGTACTTATTTTTCTTATGATATTTCACGATGTTCATATTTGTTCAGGTTATTCACATTTTTTGTGAAAGCATAGTTTGTTAGTTCGATTGTTTTCATGCAATTTTACTTTTTTTTACACTAAAATAGAGGAAAATTTGGAGTATTTTACTGGTCTAATCTACTTGATCATATTGGCCTATATGTGGAACCAGAACTAAAATGATTTAAACATCCTTGATTACCTCTGCCAAGGAGGTTATGTTTTTGCCAGGGTTTGTTTGTTTGTTTGTTTGTTTGTCTGTCTGTTTGTCTGTCCGTTAGTGTGCAACATAACTCAAAAAGTTATGGACAGATTTTGATGAAATTTTCAGGGTTTGTTGGAAATGGGATGAGGAAGAAATGATTAAATTTTGGTGGTGATTGGGGGTGGGGGGGCCCATGGGGGGGCCCATTTCCAACAAACCCTGAAAATTTCATCAAAATCTGTCCATAACTTTTTGAGTTATGTTGCACACTAACGGACAGACAAACAAACAAAACAAACAAACAAACCCTGGCAAAAACATAACCTCCTTGGCGTGGGGGGGGCCCACAGGGGGGGCCACTGATCAGCCTTGGCGGAGGTCTGCGCTCTCCGAGTGCTTCTAGTTGTTAATATTGTCAGTTTTCATTACATTTTGAGTAGTTTTTGCATTACACAAATTCATCCACGGAGCCAGATTGGACCCTTTGACGAGCCGGTTTGGCCCACAGGCCTTATATTGACACCTATGATATAGACACACACTGTTTGGTGAAGATTTGATTACCAGACCACCCTTGCTGTATTTAATGGGATTGTGCTGTTTGTGTGTGTTTCAGTGAGGAGCAGGTTCCTAAGCACTGGGAGGAGACAGGCAGACGCTCTGGGTCTCAGTCGCCCCAGTCGGTGGGGAGCGCAGCAGCAGACAGCGGCACCGAGTGTCTGTCCGACTCGGCTGGAGACCTGCCTGACGTCACCCTGTCGCTCTGCGGAGGCGTCGGTGAAAACTCAGAGATCTCTAAAGGTAACCAACAGTCTGCTACCTAACATCAACTCTAACACCACTGAACAGATGAGTTTTAGTTATTCATTTGTATTCAGAGGTTATTCTCATAATCATTCTGCTTTATTTATTCCAGAAAAATTCATGGAGCACATCATCACCTACAATGAATTTGCAGAGAATCCAGCTATTATTGACAATCCTAATTTGGTCGTTAGAATTGCAAACAGGTGAGGTTTTCAGCTTATAACTTCACATTCACTGACTCAAATGATCTTTACATAAAGTTAAAGAAGCTTTATTTTATAGATATTACAACTGGACACTGGCAGCACCGTTGATCCTTAGTATGCAGGCTTTCCAGAAGAACCTGCCGAAGGTATGTCTTTACCTTTGGCAGTTTTCATTTTGAAGGTTCAGTTTGTAATAGTCAGATGCATCTAGTAATGAAGTTGGAGAATACAACCAACCACCATGTGACTGTCACTGGTGGCAGCAAAAAATGTGAAAGGCCATTGATTTTTAGTTGAGTGAGAGTTTAATAATTGTAATGCACCTTAAAGCTAGATGGGTGCTTCTGTGAAACTGGTCCCTGAAAACAGGACAGATGGGCTAAAAATTTAAACCAGATGTAGACTAATGTTATGAAGCAGGTTTGGAAGCACTATGGGTCTATTTTATAAAAAAATATTTACTGAGCTAAAAGAGGAACGATTTTTCAGATAAAACCATTTTTATATTATTTTATACAAAAAAACGCATGTGGCACGTTAAAAAGGACATTAAAATTACACTCTACTATTTTTTCGAATATCTTTTTATTCTATCTCAGGTACATTTTGAGAATCGAACAAATTTTGCAAGGCAGAGTGTGTCACAAAAATGTCCGCTGTTGCAAAATCACTCGCGATTTATTTGTGTTTAAATGGGCAGGTTCTGCATGTAATGTGAGTGGACGATGGGTTACACACGAAACCTGGAATGAGACTGAGATTCATGAAAAAACAGCTTGTCTGGATTAGAAAAACCACTAGGATCGACAAATTTAACACAGTGTCTTTATTATAGCACCTAGGTAGTTTTTCATGTCCCAATTTGGTCCTTTTTGGCTTCAATATTTTATTAAAAATCCACAAATTTTGGGATAGCTCAGAGCAAGAGTATAACTTTTTGCATTTATCAAAGCGCTAAATACCAAAATAAACCCAGTTTCATAGAAGCACCCAGATGCCATTAACTATAAAAATAAGAAAATATGAGAGGTAGAAGTCTGTTCTGTGGAATCATGGCAGAACAACATGACTGAGTATGAAAGACGACTCACTTCCCTTTTAGATGCAAATGGTTCATTCAGTGGTCTATTTTTGTGCAATAACATAATAATTTAACCACACTTCTGACAATTTTATTCCATTTGCGTCATTACATCCTTCTTAATCTCCTTCTTTCCAACCCACTGGACCTTTGAATCTCTACATATCTTTTTGTGAATGGCAGACTACAGAGGAGGCTTGGGTGAAGGAGAAAATGCCAAAGAAGTCTGGAAGATGGTGGTTTTGGAGAAAGAGCAGCGTAAAGCAGGTCAGTGAGAATCCCAAACTATTCATGCAACTTTGCATTGTAAATGAGTGAAGACAAATGAGGAACAGGTTGCCCAAATACTTCAGAGAACATTACACCCCTGTTTTGCATGATTGTACATTTACATTTTAAGGTCATTTCTATACAACAGGTTTTTAGTCTTTATATTTATAGCTGATAAAAAATGGTAAATACAGTCAACTTTTCTCCTCAGCTGTCATCAGAGACCAAATTAGAGAGACAGGGCTCGCTGACCAGAGAGAGTCCAGCCCTTCACCCGGCCCCAGAAACACAGTGAGTCAGCAACAAATCTCTGGCTTCATCACAACACTACAGTCATGCACCAACACAAGCAATGTTGGGTAAACATGACCCACACAGGATGAGGTAGCATATTAGTCAGGCATCTGCACTGTCATTTCATATTTCAACATCTCACTGGGAATAAGACTTTACGAACTGTTTGAAAGACAAGTAGTGGTCGAGATACTATCTCTGAGATAAGTAAAACACAAGGTCATACTGTATATTCAATATACTTTATATTCATACAACCTCACCTTGTATATTTTACCTTGTATTTTTCTTTTATTACCTGTATATAATGTTGTATATATGTCTTATCTGTTGTATAGAGTTAGCTTTTTGTATATTTTAGTGGTAATTAGTAGTATTTGTATATTTAATGTTTTATCTCTCTATTTTTTGTACATATCAATAGTTCTCTGTATTTTGTGTGATAGTTTTTAGTCTTTTTTGCACTTTAAGTGTTTGCTGCTAAACAGATTTCATTGTTCCTGTAACTATACTATAACAGTAAAGCTCTATTCTTTTCTATTCTATGTATATTTACTACTCGTTTATATGGAGAATGGAGGTAGATGAGTTTGCTGCCCTCTAGTGTTGTACTAGTGTTTAACAGTGACATAGATTTTCTGTGTGAATATAATACACACACATCCAAAGGCTTTATCCATTAGTTGGATTTTCTCGACTACTTCCTGAAGCCTGTCTCTTTCCTCTGCAGACGAAAACAGCAGAGTGGTCCCAGTGATGACGAGACTAAAGAGCTGAGCACTGTGGCGCCTTGCTCTGACACCTACTGAGCGCGTGCAGACTGAGCACCAGCACCTTGTCCCTCCTACAAAAGTCCCGCCGCCTGTCTCTGACCAAATAGTAAGAAGATCCTTAATGCAGAGATAATGAGGAGAATACATACAGTACTTCCGCTGGCTCAGTCACTGTCATTCTGGAATAGTTTATAATGTCTATAAATGAATTACATTCAGACAGCAGGTCTTAATGCACAATTCAGATTTTTTGTGTGCTCATTTATACTACACATTAAAAGCGACCTTCTTTTTTTTTTTTTTTTTTTTTTTTTACTTTATTTGTATTGTTTATTTCTGTACATTACAAAACAAGACAAACATAGGGGACATATGGGATACATTGACTACATAAACCTTGTGATTACAATTTTTTTTAGTAGCGTGACAATGAAGTGAAAATTGTCATGTCCATTCTTCCATTTATCATGACACTGTTCTTCTTCAGTCCTCAGGCTGTGAGTCAGAGTCTCCATCTCAATATTTCCAATCACAGTTTGTATCCAGTCGTAGTTGTAGGTGGTTCTAATCTGCACCATTTTTTGGTAATAGCCATTTTTACAGGCTGCTAATAGTAATTTAAACAAATATCTATCATTTTTCTTACATAATACCAATACATCCAAAAATACATCACCAAACATGTTTTAGGAATTGCATAACCCAGTATCTTAACAATTGCTGAATGTACATTATCCCAGAATGATACAAGTTTAGGACATAAACAAAAGACATGTGCATGATTTACATTGACATCTCCACATTCTCTCCAACAAGGTTGAACTCTGGACACATATTTAGCTGTAATTTTAGGAGTTATGAAAAATCAATTATATTTTTCCAGCAATGTTCCCTCCATTTCTTGAAGAAGTGGTTGACTGTTGAGTTCTCCAGATATTGATCCATTCCTCCTCTGAGACACATATTCCTAGTTCTTTTTCTAAAAGCAACTTCTATTAGTTTTGAGTATGAACTGAATGCGACCCGGAAGTGACCCGCATGCGCAAAAGAAGTCCTGATGTAATACGTGACCACGCAGGCACACACTGTGTTTACAAAAGTAAACATGTTTTTCCACCCGCTTCTCCTCCTGGGGACGCAGAATTGTGATGTTTGTCGCATTTCAATGACGTAAAAATTGGATAAATGCGACCTGGTCGTTCAGACTGAAGTCACATTGCAAAATATCAGATACGTATTGGATTTAGGACCACATATAAAAGTGGCCTGGGTAGGATTTGTGCTGTTCAAACCTGTCTTTAACAGATCGGACACAGGTCACATACGGGCAAAAAAATAGGGTTGGGGCCACATTTGCCTGCAGTCTGAACATAGTGTAAGTGACAAGTGTTGGGTGGAGATACACAGATGGAGCCTCTGCCAAACAGTAGAACTTGGTTTGGTGGGAGCATTTGCATGTGGGGAATGGAGCTGTGGTATTAAAAATGACAGTGCAAGAGAAACCATCACATAAAACATGACATTTTCAGGTGGACTATGGTATAGGTGACAAACAGACAGATAGTGGCAGGTAGAGAATTCTGACAGGAATAGTCACCAATGACAGGGTTATTCCTATAGAGTACATCCTTCCAGTCACACTAATCAAACCCAGAAGCCTCTGTATGTCTGTTTATCTAATGATGTGCAGTTCAGAAAGTTGGCTTACAGCAAAAAGGGACAACAATTGAATGTGTACAAAACACTACTGAGATCATTATGACTCTAGGCCAACAGTAGTGAAATTGCATCCAGATGAGTTACACAGACAAATACAGTAGCATGCACATGTAAACTATACACACAAGATAAAGACCCAGGAAAATGGAACACAAGTCGTAACTAAAGCCAGAGATCAGGATCTGAACACTGACTTTTGTTTCTACAACACTGTGGCTCTTTAGGTTTATATGATTACGTATGTGTTTAGGAAATGCTTGTAAAACTATAATAATTTCTTTTACAGAGCAGTCTGAAGCTGAGGGAGGGGCCAAATGATGTGACCTTCAGCATCACCACCCAGTACCAGGGGACGTGTCGCTGTGAGGGCACCATCTACCTTTGGAACTGGGACGACAAGGTTATCATCTCCGACATCGACGGCACAATCACCAAGTAAATACACATCCATCTGTTCATATTGTGTTAATTCTGAGGCTGTTTAACCCTTTAAACCCCTGAGATTTATTTCAATGAAACGTCATAGAAGCTGCTGTGAGTATGTGCTTGTGTTACGGTGTTTTAAGTGTCAAAACAGGGAAATAACAGAAAAAGACAGAGAAAATGAAGTTTTTACAGGTTTTCACTAAATATGGCGCTCAGAATGTCCATCCATAAGAGATTTAGGATGTTTTACATGAACTGTGAACTGGAACACACTGACTGTTTTAGAGTTTGGTCCCAGTAGTTTTTGTTTTGGGGCTCTGTTTTTTTCTAAATCACTCCAGCTGCTTTTTGGCATCTGGTTGAACTCCAAAAAGCAGTTGCACGGTCAAAGCTCAGTAAAAACACAGTAAAAAAAATAAAGGAAAATCTCCACAACACTGCAAACAGCAGTAAAAACAAAAAACAACAAGGAAAACAGTGTAAAAAAAAACAAGTGAGTCAGTCTCACTCACTGCTCTGTGATTTGCCTCCTATTCCACAGCCGGTGGGGGGTGCACTGAGCATGCTCAGATGTCTATGGAAAGAACAAGGTCTAGTCTATCAGCACATTTTGAGCTTTTTCTCATTGAGCAAATGGTTGAATTTTTAGGAATATTTTAAAATACATCATACATTCAGAACGAGCACCACACATATGCCAGGGGTTTGTGATGCCGTTAGTACAAACACTGAATCCAAATGCAGGAACTCGGACACAAAAATAAGGTTCAAAAGGTTTATTAGTTACACAAAAGTGTAAGAGTAATAATAGTGACAGAATCTTGAGGATAATGGTAGGAGAAATCCTCCTCTGATTCGTCCTCCGGTTTGAGGGCAGCAGCCCGTCTCCCCGAGCGGCGTTTGGGGTATTTTTCCCGACTGGGGAAAAGCAAAGGGAGGTCAGGGACGGAAACAGGTCATGCACAGGCAGGCTATCACTCAGGCAACAGGACATAAGGCTAGACAAATACTCACGTACCAAAAAGTCAGGGCGAGAAGATCGAAACCAGGAAACCAGATGAGGCAGACAAAACCGACAGGGAGCAGGCAGAAGGCAAAAAAACCGAGGAATCCAAAAAGGGTCACAACAGGCAGACAAAACGAACAAACAAGGTCAAAACGCTGGTAAGAACTACAAGAGTTACAAACTGGCATCTGACTGAGGGAAGAGACAGGGTTTAAATACACAAAAAGGGAGGGAAGACAACTAGACACAGGTGGAGCAATCAGGGCGGAGACAGGTAATCAGGTAAGAGGTCAGGGAGAACAGGGAACAGGAAGTAAAGACGACAGACAAGACCATGAGGGGAAACTTAACAAAATAAGACAGGAAATGACAAACAAAACATAAAAGACAGACAAAACAGACTAACGTCTGGCTGCGGGTATGACAGGGTTAAAGGGTTAACATGGTTTTATCAGAGCTAACAGATGTGGTTGTGTTATCCTCTCCACAGGTCAGATGTGTTGGTCAGATCCTTCCTCAGCTGGGAAAGACTGGACTCATCAGGGCATTGCCAAGCTTTACCACTCAGTGCATGAGTAAGAGTCACAGTCATCATTATCTGTTGGATTTAATGATGTAACAGTGAAGTGACTCCAGTTAAATGAAAGAGCGGTCCATCAGTGAATCACTGTCTGGTGTTTTACAGGAACGGGTATAAATTCCTGTACTGTTCAGCCCGAGCCATCGGCATGGCTGACATGACCCGAGGGTATCTGCACTGGGTCAACGACCAGGGGGACACTGCTGCCCCAGGGGCCCCTCATGCTGTCTCCCAGCAGCCTCTTCTCTGCCTTCCACAGGTAACAAGGCTTTTCAGAGACGAAATGTTATACATTTATTCTGGATTGTAAGTAGGTTAATCTGCATTTAGAAGAAAAAAAATATGTGTAGCTGCATACAAACATCTGTACTCACAGCAGCCAGGAAGTTCAAATGGTGCTTTTAGTTTCTGCTTTTCAACCTTTTTAAACTGGAAATCAATAAAAAGGTATTTTTTTCACTTGCAACTTGCTGTAATTCTGCTTTATCATTTGCTTGGTTTGCAATGAAAGAGAAATACAACTGAACAGTCCACAATCCAATCACTAAACACACTTAAGTGACTTTTTTTTTTTTTTACTTAAGTGACATGTAGTGCTATGAGCATGAACTTTCTGAACATTTAAGACTGGATATGAGTTGTGACCATTTCAAAGTTACAGTAAGCTTATCTGAAGGAGACAGGTGTAGCAGCAGCAGCAGAAAAGGGTGGAAGTAATCCTGTCCTTTTCTTTGTCTCATCAGAGAGGTCATAGAAAAAAAGCCTGAGAAGTTCAAGATCGAATGCCTCACAGACATCAAGAACCTGTTCTACCCAAACACACATCCCTTCTACGCAGCCTTTGGAAACAGAAACAGTGTAAGTCACATGTCCTTAAATGTCTCTTTAATGTTGAGATCAGGGCCGTCTTAACAGCATTAGGGACCACTGGGCAAAGCAGTGTACTGGGGCCCCTACGACAACTACTCACAGGAATTATTACTGGCTTGAGGTCAGTGGTCTTCAGGATGTCATATTTCATTCACATAAGTGAAAGCCAGTTCAAACCATGCTGCTCCACTGCGTTACGAAGCAGATTTTTTATAAGTTTCAGTGTTGAAAAAGAGTATTCTCTTGTACAGTTGGTCACCATCATGCAAATGAACACTGAGGGCAATTTCAACATTCAGGAGTACAGATTTCATGTTGTTGGAAATTAGTTTCATGTACAAAATGAAAAAAAATCTTTAAAAAAATGTATTGAAAAATTTTAGTCCAAAATAAAAAAAATCTTAAAAAAAAAAAGAAAAAGAAAAAAAAAAAGGAAAATTCAAGTACAAAATTAACTAGAAAAGCACTTGGAGAGCACATACCTCTGCCAAGGCAGATCAGCCCCCCATCCCCAATCACCAACAAAATTTAATCATTTGCTCCTTTACCAGTATCAGCATTTCCTGAAAATTTCATCAAAATTCATCCATAACTTTTTGAGTTATCTTGCTAACAGACAAACAAACAAAGACAGACAGAAAGACAAACCCTGATGAAAACATAACCTCTGCCGTTCCTTGGCAGAGGCTAAAAAAAAATTTTTAAAAATTGAAATGACTGAAAAAAGCAGAAAAGAACTTAAATTAGCAATTAGTGAAGTAATTCTACGCCTTTGATGGGTATGTATCATATGTGATACAAGGGGCATTGCAGGGTTAACATACACAGATTAGCATAGGGTCCCTATCAAACCCATGCGTTTAGACGGCCCTGGTTGAGATGAGACATATTTTTCACTTGTTTTTGTTTCACTTTCTGTTGTAATGTAAGACAGAACCTCCAGCTGAAGGTCTTTACTCTGATACTAAATGATCCTTGTGGTCTTTTTCTGGGTTTAAGGACGTATTTGCCTATAAGCAAGTGGGTGTGCCTGTGTGTCGGATATTCACAGTGAATCCCAAAGGGGAGCTGATCCTGGAGCAAGCCAAAGGCAATAAAACATCGTGAGTATTAAATCATCATTTTTGTCTGTCAGCTGTTTCTCACACAAATGTTTATTGTTCTCTCTGCTATGTTTTTTTTTTTGTTTTTTTTTGTACAGATACAGCCGGCTGAGTGAGCTGGTGGAGCATGTGTTTCCTTTACGGAGCACACAGCACAGCGCCACCTTCAGCTGCCCAGAGTTCAGCTCCTTCTGTTTCTGGAGACAGCCCATCTCTGAGGTGTGCTTTGAGGAGCTGCTTTAGCTCAGATTGAGATGTAGAACTAGAGCTCAGCTGAACCCAGATCAGTAAAGCCTGGGTGTTAAATAAGCGTATGCACTGGTTAAACGCTGCAGATAGCTGCGGTCCAGGACTGTTTATTAGGCTGTTTTCCAGTTGGTGAGACATTCCTTTTCAGTGGGAAAAGTTTGGGATATACTCCAGCTAGTTCTGTTCAGGGTGAGACTTCAGGTTGATTTCCTTATAAAGCAGGTGATTCTTTGTGTTCGGAGTTGTTTTGGGTTTGAAGTCTGACATTTTTGGCATCAACAGAAGCCAAATGTACGAGCTCTGAGTGCTTTAAACACATGAGACAACATGCCTAAACTTCTAGGCAGTGGCAGAATGTTAACTGTACATGACATGTCGACATTTGATGTGAAACATGTACCGTCTGTGTTCATCTGCCATCAAACCTAACAACTACCACTTGGAGCAGCTGCGTAGTCGTCCCTTTAAGGCCTTATTCACTGTAACGCTGTGGAGAATCTACGATCTTTGTTCTGGAACTTCAGGATTTTGCACAGTTGATGTTGAAGACAGAAAAATGTGATTGATTTGGCTTCTAGTGAATATAAACACGCACTTTGTGACCCGTTGATGCTGCTGCTATTTATACCTGCACTGACCGTTAAGTGTTTTTCCCAGATTTAGTTTGTTAGACCTCTGATGTGGTTTGCTTCTGCTTCCAGTATGAACGACAGTATTTTATGTTTGGTCTCTGCTTTTCTGTGTTTATTTCTCTAATGCTTTGTCACAGTTGTCAGAAAAATGGAACGCATTCTTTCTATGAAAGTGAAATATTGTGTGACGAGACCACACATCTAAATATAGTATCTTGAAGTATTATTTTTTTCTTTAATTTCCACTTTTTGTTTGTTTTATAATTATTAGTTAATTTCCACTTTTAAATCAAGACCCTGCTGCTGCTTCAAGTGTAATTTGTAGATTTGTCAGATTACTTTGTGGTAATAAAATGAATATATGAAATACTAATGTAAGCACAATGTATGTTTCAGATGTTCTGTTTGTAAGAAACAGTTTTGGTGAATGTTAGATCGTTATTTTATTTGTTAGAATGTGAGCAGTGAGCTCTAATAAAAACCTGCATTTTGGTAGTGTTTGAAATATTAGATGTTTATAGACTGTATATAGTTTATTTACTACATGACTTATATGAATAAACAACTCCCAGAGTTTTACAAGATACTTTTTGTGTGATGCATCTTATTTTCCTTTTTAATGACAACCATATGCAGGTCTGCAACTCATGAGGATAAGCTTCAGTTTTAAAGTGTCGTTTAAAGGTTCAAACTTCCCTCACAAAAAATGGAAACTTATATAACAGTGTATTTTTTGGTTTTTAATGAGGACTCGTTACCTTTATAGACCGTGGAAATGGGGATGTTTCACAGACAAACCTTTATTAAAGTGCTGTTTGAGGATTCAAGACCTGGTTTTAGGCTGATATTTACAGTTATTATCAGTGGTACAGTCATAGAAGAGGAAACATATCAAACATCAGGATTTTTTGTGCTCTTCATTAGAAACCTTTAAAGGTGCGGGAGACTTTCGTGACCAGTTTTTCATCAGATCTGTCAAACCTCAGTCATATCCTCAGTATCATGAATCTGTGAGTCTTTCTGTCATTACTCACTTGAATCTCTTTCATTACGGTGAACAATTTCTTAGTGCCGTCTACCATAAACAAACTGTGTGTTTACAAACTGACCCAGGACATCACTCGGGCATCTTCGGAATTTTGTCGTGACGTGCATTGTGGGAAACGGAGGCTCGCACTGCAGCTGTCAGTTGTACCATATAATACCATATAATATTATATGGATGAAACAAACACGTGGAAACGGCTGGAGGAATATGCATAGAAGGAAGGGAGTTCCTGCCGTTTCCGATCGTGTCTGTTCCAGCTGCCACTGTCAGGTGGCTGCGTGAGCCTTCGCTTCCCACAATGCACGTCGCGACAAAATTCCGAAGATGCCCAAGTGACCTCCCGGCTCGTTTGTAAACACATAGACTGTTTATGGTGGACGGCACTAAGAAACTGTTCGCCATAATGAAAGAGACTCAGGTGAGTAATGACAGACAGATTTCCAGGTTCATGATACTGAGGACATGACTGAGGTTTGACAGATCTGATGGAAAACTGGTCACAAAAGTCTCCAGCACCTTTAAAGTTAATCCTGAAGTTTGAGCCTTTTCTGTACAAATACTGCATATAATGGACTCAACTAGGACCAACAAGTAATGAAAGGTTGTTAAGAATCTGTATTTTAAGAAATAACTCCTTACTGTTTTAATACAATAGAAAACTCATTTAAACTCAATGTATTGAAAAACAAAACTTTATATAAAACATTAAAAATAATACACAAAAAGTAAATACTCTTCATTTGATCTATAAACCCAGTAAGATGCACAGACCACTTATGGCTTCTATAAGATCCCAGTTCCAGATCCAGGACTACCGCTTGGATGGGTCTGGGTACAGCAGCACGGCGCTGAATGATGACAGGATCTCTGAGGACGGCGCGATGGCGAGCTTCCCCGAGGTCAGCACGAGTCCGGCTCTGTCTCCTCGTTTCAGGGGGAGGACGAGGCTCAGAGACGTGGAAGTGCTGCAGTTACACTGGGCGTGTGGCGAAGGCGTTACCTCTGCAGCTGAGAAACCTGAGGAGTCCAGCCTCTGGACGCTGTGATTGGACACAGACAGGACCGCCTCCACCCTCTCACCCCTCTGGGCAGTCAGGACGGCGCTCAGCAGGTATCGGCCGTCTGTGGGAGCAGTGAAGACACCTGGGAAATACATGTGGACACAGGAGCAATCTGATGAATGTGTAGAGATTAAAAAAAAACATCCTGTCAGTATTTAGTCACAGTTACTGCATGAGGGAAAAAGCTTAGTCGGCCTTGACTGACCCCTTCACTGTTCAATTAGCGATTAAAACTGTACATGATCACAATATTCTTCAGACAAATCACTGGCTATTATTTCACTTTCTTCACACATCCATTTGCATGGCTGAAGAACAAAACCTCCAATCTGAAAAATAGAATGTTTTTTTTTTTTTTTTAGAAAATTTAACCCTTTAGCCCCTGACGTGTCTGTGGAGAACACTCTGGATGTATGATTATCTATCTATCGATCTATCGATCGATCGATCTAAAATATTTATATACATAACTAGAAAAACAGACCTCCGTAAAGGCAGATCAGTCCCCCCCCGATCACCACCAAAATTTTATCATTTGTTCCTTGTGCCAGTGTCAGCATGTCCTGAAATTTTCATCCAAGTCCGTCCATAACTTTTTGAGTTATCTTGCACACAGACAGACATACAGACAGACAAACCAATGCCAGCAAAAACAGAACCTCTTTGGCGGAGGTAAATAAATAAAAATTATTAGTGCTGTCAAACAATTAAAATTTTTAATCAGATTAATCACAGAATTGCTGTGGATTAATTTCGATTAATCACGATTAAATATTAATTTTTAATCTATATTAATCGTGTTTCATTGTGCATGAGCAAACAGACTCAAGAAATAAGGGAACATATTTGCACTTAACGTGTTTGTTGCAAGCTGGCCGACACATTAGCTGAAGTGTTAGCAGAATCCCAGACTAACGTATGTTTGGTGTTAATGTGGTATTTTAAGGTGGAAGTGCTTTAGTGAAAAGAAAACCCCTTCCTGCAGAGTGTGTGTAATACTTTATGTCGGTTGACTGTTCCGTCTTGTTTTTTGGTCCTATTTTGTCATATTTCCATCCAGAGGCCAACGTGCTGTTTAGTGTCTTCCATCTTTATGTGCTGGTTCTGCTGCCTGTCACTACCGGATCAACTGACCATTTGTTCATGCACAACAGTAACTCTACTTGGACAAACTGACCCAAATGTATTATCAGAGACATTCAGAGTCATTCTGCATGACAGATGGGTTAATGGTGTTTAAATTTTTAATAAGATTAATCATGATAATGGATTAATCTGCATTAATTTTGACAGCCCTAAAAATTACACCTAAACTAAATAATACACAGAAAAGAGTTTTTTCACTGTTAACAGGGTTAAATAAACCTGATCTTCTGACTCGTGTTTGTTTTTAAACATTAATAATGTTTCTTTAACCCTTTCATGCATGAATTATGAGAACATTAATGAAATTTTTTGTTTTTTTTTCTGAGTGTGTTTATTCCTCTTTAGGCATTAAAAAAAGTATGAAACACTTTTTCATGGAGTTACAAAAATATCCACTCAGTTGGACACAACACGTTTAATTTTAGAAGCAAAGAAACGTATTTATTGAAATACTGCGTGAAAACTATGAAATAAAAACATGGTTAATGCCTCTAATCTGATGTTTTCTCACATTTTAACTTTTAAAACTCAAACATGTTACTGTAGATCAGGTTTATCTAGAACAGCAAATTTACAGTAATGGTATGAATTACAGTGTATGGGATGATGCATAAGTGTCCACTGTGTTAGCCGATATGGAAATAAAACAACAAAAACCATAAATATGCAAGAGACCAGCTTAGAACAGCTGTCCACTGTGGTGACCATTATGCATGAAAGGGTTAATATGTATGTATATGTATTTAATGTACAGTATATCATCTTATCTTTTTAGTTCATCGTTTTGTAACTGGAAACATTTCAGCTTCATTTTTTAAAAATAATAAACTTAACATGTCAATAATATTTAATCTTTTTCTTAAACTATCATTTTCACTTGAAGCTGCTTCTACTTTCAGTTATTTCAGCTCCTTGTCCATTTTATTTCTTCATTTGACCAATATTTTGTAATATAATTAGTTGCAATTCACCACCAGTTCCTACATTAAACTTTCAACATTCACACATAATCTATTCATAGATGGAATATTTTGTCTTTAACTGAAATCCAACAGTGTTCCAGTACAAGCTGATGGTCATATGACACTTCCAGTACAGACAGGAGGTTTATGAGATGCTGGTATATGTTTGATCATTATATATACAGTTTGTCGAGTACCTGTTCGTGGGTCGTAGTGTCCTCCATCATTGACCAGAACTTTGTTGAATCGAATGATACCGATGTGTCCTTGGAAAGGCTGGAGGGTCAGACCAGCTGAGAACGACACCTCACCTAAATACAGGAAAAGAAAACATCACATCCTGACGTACTGCAGCGTCAGAGCCGGTCACATGTTTATGGATAATCACTGACCTTTCTGTGATGATGGGTTCTGGGGCATGTCCGATTCTGTTGAACAAAGGAAACTTATGTCATTAAGTCTAAAAATACTGATCAGGTGATGTGGTTCCAAAAGGTTCAAGAGCATTTACCTGAAATTAGTGTCACAATGGGCTTTGGAGGTTCACTGGATAAATTTGGGGACGCTATAAAGTAAAACCAAAAGGATCAGTATGGAAGTAAATCTGTGTCATCAGATTTTGAATTATAAAAGCCATTGAATTTCTAGCACTGATTTTTTTTTGCACTGAAATTAAGTATCTGAATTTTTTGCATGTGAATTTTTGCACCTGAATTTTTTGCACCTGGATTTTTGCATCTGAAAAAGAAAAAAAAAGTTCAGATACTTAATTTCAGTGCAAAAAAATAAGTTCAGATACTTAATTTCAGTGAAACAAAAAAGTTCAGATACTTAATTTCAGTGAAAAAAAAGTTCAGATACTTAATTTCAGTGCAAAAAAAAGTTCAGATGCTTAATTTCAGTGCAAAAAAAAAAAATCAGATACTTAATTTCAGTGAAAAAAAAGTTCAGATACTTAATTTCAGTGCAAAAAAAAAAAAGTTCAGCTGCTTAATTTCAGTGCAAAAAAAAAAAATCAGATACTTAATTTCAGTGAAAAAAAAGTTCAGATACTTAATTTCAGTGCAAAAAAAAAAAAGTTCAGCTGCTTAATTTCAGTGCAAAAAAAAGTTCAGATACGTAATTTCAGTGAAACAAAAAAGTTGAGATACTTAATTTCAGTGCAAAAAATAAAGTTCAGATATTTAATTTCAGTGCAAAAAAAAGTTCAGATACTTAATTTCAGTGCAAAAGAAAAAAAATCAGATACTTAATTTCAGTGAAAAAAAAGTTCAGATACTTAATTTCAGTGCAAAAAAAAAAAAGTTCAGCTGCTTAATTTCAGTGCAAAAAAAAGTTCAGATACTTAATTTCAGTGCAAAAAAAAAATAAAAAATTCAGATACTTAATCTCCATGCAAAAAAAGTTCAGATACTTAATTTCAGTGCAAAAGAAAAAAGTTCAGATACTTAATTTCAGTGCAAAAAAAAAAATCAGATAATTAATTTCAGTGCAAAAAGAAAAAAAAAAGTTCAGATACTTAATTTCAGTGCAAAAAAAAATTCAGATACTTAATTTCAGTGAAAAAAAAATCAGTGCCACAAATTCAGTGTCTTTTCTGATTCAAAATCTGACGACAAAGTTTTACTTCCATAGTTCAGGAGGTGTCAGATGTTGCTAGGATACAGAGCAGACTGTTCGTGGGCGTGTCGGACCTGGAGCTCCAGCGACGCCCTGAACAGGCGTCATGCTGCCGTCGGAGCCCCTGGGCAGCTTGGACGAGCTCATCTTCCCGGGTGGCCCTGCCTCACCGGTCTCCATGACGGGCGGCTGTGGGAGGGAGGCCTCCACGGGGCCCAGAGCTACTGCAGGGGGGCTCTTACCTGAACCCTGAGGAGACGCTGTGTTCCCTGTGTCGACCTGCATACCTGAAACAGACAGGATGGGATGAGCGATGAGGCAGAGGTTGAGGTCAGGGGTGGGGGGGGGCTGGAGCAGGACCAGATGTCTGGGGTCAGACCTGGTAAGAAACCACCTGGTCTCACGATAGATTTAACTCTTATCAATCATCGAGTCAAAAAACCAGACCAGGAGAAGAAACGAGGCCATAAATTCCATTTACTACCCTTACATAAAAGATCATTAGGGGATTTTCTCTTTTCAGCTTGAATTCTGTGACCTACCTGTTCCTGGTGGACATGTACCTGGACTGGACCACACCAGGTCTAAGGTCAGGTCCATGACCATCACATCATCTCCTTTTGGACTAAAATTATTTTTTTTTGCCTAAATCATCAAATACTCAATATTGTGTTTCTTGAAATATCTGAAAAAAAAAAGACTTAGGTAATTATTATTACCTCCGCCAAGGAGGTTATGTTTTTGCCAGGGTTTGTTTGTTTGTCTGTCTGTTTGTTTGTCTGTCTGTTTGTTTGTTTGTTTGTTTGTTTGTTTGTCTGTTTGTCTGTCTGTCCGTTAGTGTGCAACATAACTCAAAAAGTTATGGACAGATTTGGATGAAATTTTCAGGGTTTGTTGGAAGTGGGATAAGGAAGAAATGATTAAATTTTGGTGGTGATCGGGGGGGGGGGCACTGATCAGCCTTGGCGGAGGTCTGCGCTCTCCGAGTGCTTCTAGTTTTAGGAAGGTGACGATATGAACTTTATATGTACTCTATAACAGAATCACCATTAGCATTAGCATTAGCATATGCATTTGTCTGTGTGTTTACATCAGGGGTGTCAAACTCGCGGCCCGGGGACCAACTGCAGCCCACGGGATGACATTTTGTGGCCCCCTACTTGACATCAAAGTTTAGTGTTAGTGCAGCCCACACGTGGTTCTCAAACGCACCTTTATGCTGAGTCTTGCCACACTTTTATTTTATTGCTTATGGGCTACCATAGATAGTCTCATGACAGCTTCCGATGGCATTTCTTGTCAATGGTTGTCAAGCTAGCCAACTGCGAAGTACCTGGGGAAGTATGAACGTTAGTCACTTAGTTGAAACATATTCCAGAGTGACACCAAGTGGACGGAAAATATCTGCCATCACCCAGATCAGTCATGTCTCTGTCAAAACGTGCCATAGTCTGATGTCATAACCAGACATACTGAGGAGGAGTATACAAAATACCAGGGAGATGACAGAAAGAACCGGGTCACCAGTCTTAAAAAAAATGTCTATTGTGAGGCAACAAGATTTATTATTACCTCCGCCAAGGAGGTTATGTTTTTGCCAGGGTTTGTTTGTTTGTTTGTCTGTCCGTTAGTGTGCAACATAACTCAAAAAGTTATGGACAAATTTGGATGAAATTTTCAGGGTTTGTTGGAAATGGGATAAGGAAGAAATGATTAAATTTTGGTGGTGATCGGGGGTGGGGGGGCCCACAGGGGGGGCCACTGATCAGCCTGGGCGGAGGTCTGCGCTCTCCGAGTGCTTCTAGTTCAAAAAAGCCATTCAAAGAAGACGAGTTCATCACAAAGTGCAGGTTTCTAGCTGTGAGTGAAGAAACCCTTTAGTGGAATCCTTAATGCGGCCCAGCCTGACCCAGACTCCCTCCACCTCCAGTGGCCCCCAGGTCAGCTGAGTTTGAGAGCCCTGCTTTACATGGTTTGTGTAAAAACTACTGCACTGATTTTCATGAAACTTGGTGAACAGGTGAGTAAAACACAAACCATCCACTAAAATAGACAGAAGCTGTCAGTTTTACCCCGCCCCCAAAGGGGAGGCACAGGGTATTGTTTTTGTTTTGTTTTGTTTGTTTGTTTCTTAGTTTAACACTCTAGCAGTAAAACTATTGGTTGAATTCATAGCAGATTTGGTTTATAGATTGCCAGTGACCCAGAATAGATGTCATTACATTTTGGGAAAATTAGGTCAAAGTTCCGCTTTTCTATGAATTTTTAAAATCTGTTTTTCTCCCATTTACTTATGTTGGGTGAAATTTTACATGCATGCATCATTCATTCATTCATTTTCATTTGTTTGTTTATTTTGAGCATTTACAGAATACCTGCAAATTCAAAATTCCAAAAAAGTCATTCATTTATACTCGAAAAGGAGTGGGAAGAAGAAAAACGTATTTAATCCCACCCCCATTCTGATCATCAAATAACTGAACATAATAACATTTTAAATACTCACTCCTGTCCTTTGACTTCAAGCCAGAACAATGAACAACATAGGCCTATACCAAATTACACTGAACAAAAATATAAACGCACCACTTTTGTTTTTGCTCCCATTTTTCATGAGCTGAACTCAAAGATCTAAAACTTTTTCTGTGTACACACAAGGTTTATTTCTCTCAAATATTGTTCACAAATCTGTCTAAATTTGTGTTAGTGAACACTTCTTCTTTGCTGAGATAATCCATCCACCTCACAGGTGTGGCATATCAAGATGCTGATTAGACAGCATGATTTTTGCACAGGTGTGCCTTAGGCTGGCCACAATAAAAGGCCACTCCAAAATGTGCAGTTTTATCACACAGCACAATACCACAGATGTCAATAGTTTTGACTGTGCGAGGAAAATGGTGGTCACACCAAATACTGACTGGTTTTCTGACCCCCCTGGACCACCCAATACAGTAAAACTGCACATTTTAGAGTGGCCTTTTATTGTGGCCAGCCTAAATCACACCTGTGCATAATCCTGCTGTCTAATCAGCATCTTGATCTGCCACACCTGTGAGGTGGATGGATTATCTCAGCAAAGAACAAAGGAGAAGTGCTCACTAACACAGATTTAGACAAATTTATGAACAAAATTTGAGAGAAATAGACCTTTTGTGTACATAGAAAAAGTTTTAGATCTTTGAGTTCAGCTCATGAAAAATGGGAGCAAAAACAAAAGTGGTGCGTTTATATTTTTGTTCAGTGTAGAATGAACTCATTTGACAGCATTTACATTGCATAACCAAAATGTGTGTAAAAAAAAATAGAAACAAAGTGCATTCCTGGTGGTGTATGTATCAGCAAAACTATTTTGTTGCATTCATACCAAATTAGTTTTATAGATTTCCAGTGACCCAGAGTAGATGTGGTTACATTTAGGAAAAAATAGGTCAAAGAACAAATTATTTGATTTTTTTAAAAAATTCTTCCCATTTTCTTATAATGGGTGAAATATATGGGGGGGGGGGGGTTTGTTGTGCCTGGCATCACTTCTTATTTACTTTTTCTAACATGGTTAGATATTTGCTTGAAATACCAGGTGGTGGGGCCTTGGCAGAGGTATGCACTCCCAGAATGCACTAGTAGTTCATAAAGTTTTTGAATGCTCCTGTGTTTTTGTGATATGATATACCAACTTAGCAGACATTTACATTATAATTCAATTTATATATGATTAACATTGTTTTATTTATACAGTAAAAGCTGTATGCCTGGTTTTAAATCAGAGGTCTCAAACATGTGGCCCGGGGGCCAAATGCGGCCTGCTAAAGGTTCCAATCCGGCCCGTGGGATGAATTTGCAAAGTGCAAGAATTCCACAGTCAGGGCTGTGAAACTCATTTTAGTTCAGGTTCCACAAACAGACTAATATGATCTACAGTAAAATAATAGCATAATAACCTCCAAAAATAATGACTCCATATTTTCTTCTCGGTTTGATGTGAAAAAAATAAATAAATACACTATACCTATAAATAATGACAACTTCAAATTTTTGTTTTTGTTTTAGTGCAAAAAATAACATTAAATTATGAAAATATTTACATTTACAACCTATCCTTTAACAATAAAATGTGAATAACCTGAACAAATATGAACAACCAGAAATGTCTAAAGAAAATTAAGCACAATTTTAACAATTTTCTGTGTTTAGTGTCTTTGTAGATCCGATCCATAATGCACATGTATAAATGATAAGCTGGGGCAGAATATTGTTAAAATTGCAGTTATTTATCTGAAGAAATTTCAGTTTTTTCAGGTTATTTACATTTTTTTGTTTGGATAGTTTATAAAAGTAAGTACTTTCATAATTTAATGGGTTTTTTTTGTACTAAAACAAAGACAACTAGAAGCACTCGGAGAGCGCAGACCTCCGCCAAGGCTGATCAGTGGGCCCCCCCCTGGGCCCCCCCACCCCCGATCACCAGCAAAATTTAATCATTTCTTCCTTATCCCATTTCCAACAAACCCTGAAAATTTCATCCAAATCTGTCCATAACTTTTTCAGTTATGTTGCACACTAACGGACAGACAAACAAACAGACAGACAAACAAACAAACAAACCCTGGCAAAAACATAACCTCCTTGGCGGAGGTAAAAATTTGGAGTTGTCATTATTTATAGGTTATTATGCTATTATTTTACTGGTCCAGCCCACTGGAGATCAAATTGGGATAAATGTGGTCCCGGAAAGAAAACGAGTTTGAGAGCCCTGCTTTAAACTCTCTCACAGTACGGATCATTGTATCAGCTTTAACTCCAATAAAAGTCACTTATAAACTGTGATGTAGACCTACAACTGTTTTGACATCTGCTGCAGAGGGTGTGTTTTCACCTGTTTGTTGTTTTTTTTGTGCGAGTGTGATAACCCAAAAATCCAGAAAGAGAAAACTAAACTGATCCTAGAGGTTTTCACAGTTGATTTTCTCGATTATTTCTTCGGTCATTTTGTCATATTGGTAATTAACCCTCCAGTATCCCATCCAGCAAGGCCCTTACTAAGCACCAAGTGTGCCTTTTTGGCACACTTGTGGAATAATATCAAAAAAAAATCATACAGTTTGTTTTTAATTCTTTTACACTTTTTTCTATTTCATCAACTTGAGCTGTAAATAAAAATACCAAATACTCAATAACTGTCATGTTTTTTAACCCTTTAAATGTCATGTTTGTAATGTAAACAAACCATTTTTTTGGATGGAAAATACACAAAAAATTATTATTTTTTCAGTATACTACATAAAAAGTGGATCACATATTATTTGATTTTTTCATCCTGGCATATGTCAATGATTAACTCCAACACTGGTTAATTTCCAGTATTATTTTTTGGCGCTACGTCAAATGTTCAAAAATATTAGCATCTGTCACCAAGTGTGCGTAAAATGCACACCTATAAATCAAACTATTAAATATTATACATTGATTTATTTTTCTGCTCTAATTTGATTTTATTTTTGTAAATCCAGGTCAGCCCTAATCATACATATCAAATGGAAGAAATAGTGCGTTTTAGGCACACTTGGGAGACAGATGCTAGTCTTGAAATTTTGCTTTGTTTATGCAAATTTTAGTTGGTGGCCAGAATTTTAAAGATCATGCAAAAATGAACAACTTTTGAATTCTAACCTTATTTAAATTGTGAAAAATAATATGAAGTTTTTTAAAACGAAGTGAAAAGTGTGCCTAAAAAGGTGCACATGGATACCGGAGGGTTAATGGACACTTTTGTGAGGCTGATGTTTGGTGATTTAGTCAAAAAAAGAAGTAGTTTTTGTGCAAAACATGTGTGTGAGTGTGTGTGTGAAGGTAATTAATACTTCTGTGTCACTGTCCCAAAACAAAAGCTGAAAATTACAGGCTTTGTAGGAACTCCAGGGCTTTTCTCACTTCCTTTCACATGCTCATGGTGTTGGATTTCCTAATATGTTCCAGAAATTCAACAGTATTTTTACAGATTTCCAAACTTCTACATGTCAGCCTCATATGTCACAGCTCATTTCACGTTTTTTCCCTTCGAGGCGGCCGATCAGGAACCTTTTCATTGTGTTTTATGTTTTCGGCGGGGCTACCTTCGACTGTCACTGACAACAAAACAGTAGGTGATTACTGGAGCCTGTCATTAAAAACATAAACACAGTAAATAACAGGCTTCTGCCCATTACCCATTATATAGCGATCATCCCTAAACTGCATGTATCTCTGCACTCCTGGGAACCACAGCTGCAGATGAAGAAGCCTGGACTTTATCAACAAATCATCCTGCACGGCTCCAGGCGCAAAGTCTGTGATAGTCCCTGGTCCACGACGAGACGGCAGCACATAAAAGGAATACCAGCATACCGAGGCACGGCCACGGGGATGGAGGCTGTTTACTAAAGAGGCCTGTTAAAATCAGCATATGGAGGAAGGGGGGTGGGGGGTGGGGGGGGGCAGTGTGTGGCCATTAAACAGCGCAGGGGGTAAGCCTGTCTGTAGTGCACACGTGTACTGGGTTTACTGGTCTGCATTTGTTACTTATGTCACTCCTCATATAAACCCAGGTATGTGCTCCAGTGACTGGGCTTTGATGGGTCTGATTCAAGACTGATTTTAGACCTCGTTTCAACCAGGATAAAAGAGCCAAACACAGGATGTATGTCTGAATGCCAGAGTGTTTGTGATGATTAAAGAGGTGAGTTTTTAACCAAAGCAGCTGCAGAAAAACAGAGTTGCATCCTTCCACCACGGCAGCCTAGGGAAACCCTGCTGTTGTTGTTATAGTCACTTATCCCACCAGTTTCTGGACGCAGGAGCCGCTTGTGTCACAAAAATGGCCACTTTCCACATTACATACCACATCATGACTCCACTGCAGTTTGGTGTGTGTTGACTTTATGAGTCACCGTTTGCCAAAACACACTAGGCGCTTAAGCTTTGATTTAGAGAATCAATAAATCCAGCCTCACGTTCTGCAGCCCAAATGAAAACTCAGGAGAGAAATAGGATATTGTTTAATTTCTTGCATGAAGCCTGTTGTAGATGCTCTAACACACATGTGTCAAACATGCGGTCCTGAGGCCAAATCCAGCCCGCCAAAGGGTCCAGTCCGGCCCTTGGGATGAATTTATGAAATGCAAAATTTACACTGAAGATATTACCAATCCTTTTAGTTCAGGCTCCACATTCAGACCAATTCAATCTCAAGTGGGTCAAACCAGTAAAATACTATCCTAACTAGAAGCACTCGGAGAGCGCAGACCTCCGCCAAGGCTGATCAGTGCCCCCCCCCGTGGGCCCCCCCCCACCCCCGATCACCACCAAAATTTAATCATTTCTTCCTTATCCCATTTCCAACAAACCCTGAAAATTTCATCCAAATCTGTCCATAACTTTTTGAGTCATGTTGCACACTAACGGACAGACAAACAAACAAACAAACAACTAGAAGCACTCGGAGAGCGCAGACCTCCGCCAAGGCTGATCAGTGGGCCCCCCCGTGGGCCCCCCCACCCCCGATCACCCCCAAAAGTTAAATCATTTCTTCCTTATCCCATTTCCAACAAACCCTGAAAATTTCATCCAAATCTGTCCATAACTTTTTCAGTTATGTTGCACACTAACGGACAGACAAACAAACAGACAAACAAACCCTGGCAAAAACATAACCTCCTTGGCGGAGGTAAACAAACAAACAAACAAACAAACAAACAGACAAACAAACCCTGGCAAAAACATAACCTCCTTGGCGGAGGTAATAATCCAGTGGTTCCCAACCTTTTTTGGCTCGTGACCCCATTTTAACATCACAAATTTTTGGCGACCCCAGACATTCAGAACTGAGACTTTGCTAAAATTAAGTTGTTTTTGATCATGTAATAGTTTGCTATACTATGTTGCAAATAAACGTTAATTGTAGATGACATTTAGTCTATATAATGTATATTATGGACGGAGGCAGAAAAGCCAGGTGTAGATTACTGCACAAAGTGAGAATTTGATTTTCCTTGCTCAGGATATGTACAGTCAGTCCAGCTGTGATTTACAAGGCTGACAATTAATACTGAACAAACAAGAACTCAAACTAGGAATTATGAAAGAGCTGCAGCATCTGAAACTGACCACAATGAACATTTGACAGATAAACAGAACCACAGTGCTTCAGTTTCAGCTTCAGTTTGTCATGTCTTTTATGTATTGGGATTGTCTCTGTCAACTCACCATATATTTTTATCACTAAGTTTGTTTTTTGTTTTTTTTTCAATTACTACAAATTTCAGGCGACCCCATTTGAATTCCAGGCGACCCCGCCTGGGGTCCCGACCCCAAGGTTGAAAAACACTGTAATAATCTATAAATACTTATAACTCCAATTTTTTTTCTCTTTGTAAATGTAAATATTTCCATGTGTTTACACTAAAACAAAGTCTAATTTCACAAAAAGGATTCTGTTGGGTTTCTGTAAATTGGCTTAGAGTCTGGTTTTGACCAACTCTATATGTAAAGTGTCATGAGATAACTTTTGTTGTGATCTGGTGCTATATAAATAAAATTTGATTGATTGATTAATTTGATTGGTTTTCCTCTGTAAGTCGCTTTGGAAAAAAGCATCTGCCAAATACATAAATGTAAATGTAAATGTAAAAAATGTGAATAACCTGAACAAATATGAACAACCTGAAATGTCTTAAGAGAAGTAAGTACAATTTTAACAAGATTCTGCCTGTTACTAAATGTTTTGTGTCTTTGTAGATTCAATCCATAATGCACATGTAGAAATGATAAATTGAGGCAGAATATTGTTAAAATTGCACAAATTTTTTAAAAGTTTTTTATATTTAAATTTCAGTTTTTTCAGGTAACTCACTTTTTTTTGGATAGTTTATAAAAGTAAGTATTTTCATAATTTAATTGGGGTTTTTTGCACTGTATGTGTAGACCCACTGTGATCTGTAAGTTATAATGTACATGTGTAAATGATAAACTGAAGCAGAATATTGTTAAAATTACACTTTTTGTTTCAGTTTGTTCCTGTTATTCACATTGTTTGAAAGGATAGTTTGTAAATGTAAACCTTTTCGTTGTTTAATTTTACGTTTTTCACTGTAAAACATAGAGAAAATTTTGGAGTCGACATTATTTCTATATTATTATGTTATTATTTTACTGGCTCGGCCCACTGCAGATCAAATGTAGCTGAATGTGGAACTGAACTAAAATGAGTTTGACACCGCTGCTCTAACACCTCCTTTGTCAAGATGCAGAAAATAAAGCAAGCAGCCCCAGTCAGTGCAGCAGAGAAACGCTGCAGGCTTTTCCATCAGGTCCAGTCTTGTTTGGGGTTCAGGGGTTATCACATTTGACCACTAACCTAAGTGTCATCTAATCTTAAACTACTGATACATGTCAGAAGAAGATGGAAAGTATGCTCTTATCTCACAGCATCACCCATAATAGAGCTCTACTGGCCTTTAAAAGTGAGTTAAGACACTTTGTCCAACATGCTGACGGGGACTTCGGAAACATATACATCACATGTCAAAAAGCCATTATACCGGAAAGTCTTAGCCAGAACTGAAAATAAATCGTTTACATCCCCTTCCTGACCTTCTCATTTGAGGTTAACAACAGCCATGACATCATAACAAACACACTGACAAATGACCCTGAGGACCACAGCGCAGCTCTGAGAGTTCACAGTTTATTTGGAGAGAAGACCAGCTCAGCCGTGGAAGCCCAAGACGTCTTAAAAGCAGTGGCGGCTGCTCGTCTTTCAGACAGGGGAAGCTCATTGTCAGCTTACGTAAAAAAAAAAAAAAAAAAAGAAAGTCAAGTTATTTAAACATAAATTTGTCCCTCCGTTCCTTTTTAAGAAAATGGTCAGTGACCTTATCGAACCAGCTAAACAAGAAAACGCTGAAATTATGTTAAATTGAAACAAGGAAGTACAATGAGTATGTTTTATTTACAGTGCAAGAAATGAAAAAGTCATTTCGTAGTGGTTTCTCTATCGATTTCCCAGCAGAATGTGTGATGGTATTAAACTGAACTGTGTCAGTGAAGGAGAAGATCTCAAAGTAGCTGTCAATCAAGCGGGATTCAGCCTTTTGACTGATCCTCCAATCAGCATGTGGAAGCCTGGCATCCAGCCCGGCCAAACTCCGCCCACAGCTCCATTCACTCTCAGAGACGCCCGGCGTCTGGGGGCGGGACAACATCGTGGCATTTATCCAATTACCGTCCAGTTTTGAGGCAATGAAAAAAACTGTTCCACTCAGTCCCATTGAAGTGCATGGACACTGAGCGTCTACGGGCAAATGCACTGAGCAGAGATCGAATGAGAAAACAGCACAACGGGAATGGAGGAAAAGTGAACAACATCGAGTATGTTGATTTGTGAATAAGCTGATTCTGAACAAACTCGTCTGTGAGATGAACGTGTTCTAACACATTAGTAGTCAATAAAATGTCAACACAACCGTACATATTTAACCATTTAATTTTCATCTTTTTAGGGGAAGCTGAGCTTCCCTTGCAGTCTATGAGAAATGGCCTCTGCCTTAAAGCTGCCAGTGTGGCTGAAGGACTGTAAAGGCTGCAAAAGGGAATAGAATTACAATGATGATCCAGTCGTGTCTAATCTAAACACACTCGACTCTGAAATAAAGTCACACATGAGTGGACGGATGATAAGGAGTGTGCACCATCTCTCTGTAATGGACACTGTGAGCTGCATTTTCCAGTCTCTTCAGATAAGTATGAAGGGGACGACAGGATGACGGAGCTGGCAGAGCTACACGGTCAGTGGGTCTCTTTATAAAATGTCACCGTGTGTGAGTGGAAAACATGAATTATGCTCCAAACCAGGACGAAATGACAACAGCCACAGGGCGGAGCAGCAACATGTCATCATAGCCTGGCACCCCAAGTCATTTTAGGAGATAAATGGTGCAAAGTCTCGAAGGCAGGGGTGTCAAACATGCAGTCCAGGGGCCAAATGCGGCTCACCAAAGGGTCCAATCCGGCCCGCAGGATGAATCAGCAACTAGAAGCACTCGGAGAGCGCAGACCTCCGCCAAGGCTGATCAGTGGCCCCCCCCTGTGGGCCCCCCCACCCCCGATCACCACCAAAATTTAATCATTTCTTCCTTAGCCCATTTCCAACAAACCCTGAAAATTTCATCCAAATCTGTCCATAACTTTTTGAGTTATGTTGCACACTAACGGACAGACAAACAAACAAACAAATAGACAAACAAACAAACCCTGGCAAAAACATAACCTCCTTGGCGGAGGTAAAAATTACACTTCAGATATTAAAAATCAAGGATGTTGTAGTTGTTTTAGTTCAGGTTCCACATACAGACCAATGTGATCTCAACTAAAATAATAGCATAATAACCTATAAATAATGACTCCAAATTTTCTTAGTTTAATGTGAAAAACATAATATTACATTACATCTATAAATAAGTAAGGACAACTCCAAATTTTTCTCTTTGTTTTAGTGTAAAAACTTACATTAAACTAGAAGCACTCGGAGAGCGCAGACCTCCGCCAAGGCTGATCAGTGCCCCCCCCCCCCCCCCCCCGTGGGCCCCCCCACCCCCGATCACCACCAAAATTTAATCATGTCTTCCTTATCCCATTTCCAACAAACCCTGAAAATTTCATCCAAATCTGTCCATAACTTTTTGAGTTATGTTGCACACTAACGGACAGACAAACAAACAAACAAACAAACAAACAAACAAACAAACAAACAGACAGACAAACAAACAAACCCTGGCAAAAACATAACCTCCTTGGCGGAGGTAAAAATCCAAAACTATTAAAACCTTGGTGGACGCTTATGCATCATCCCATACACTGACATTCATACCATTACAGTAACTTACGTTCTTGATAAACCTGATCTGCAGTAACATGATTGAGTGTAAATCAATTGCTAATTGTTATTAGACTGTAATTAACAGTTTTCTTAATTGAAAAGTTGTTGTTGGTTTTTTTTTTATATTATCTCCATGAAGTGAGTAAGAACTAGTATTAGAGTATGATAAAAGGTGAGAAAACATCAGATTGGCTGCATCAAAAATGCTTTTGTTTTATAGCTTTCACACAGTTTATCACTTTCTGGTGTTGCATTTTAAATACATGTTTCTTTGCTTCAAAATTAAACACATGGTGTCCAAATGAGTGGACATTTTTGTAATTCCATGAAAAATAGGTTAATTAAAAAAAAAAAAAAAAAAAAAATCAATCTCATTGTTGTTTTAATACCTAAAAAGGAATAAAAACACTCAAGAAAAAATCTCGACTGGTTCTCATAATTCATGCATCAAAGGGTTCTATCAGTTTTGACTATGAACTGAATGTGATCCTGAAGTGACCCACATACGCAAAAGAGGTCCTGACGTAATACCTGACCACGCAGCCATGCACTGTGTTTACGGAAGGAAGTATGTTTTTCCCACTGCTTCTCCTCCTGGTACGCAGAATAGTGACATTTGTCGCATTTCAATGACGTAAAGGTCAGATAAATGCGACCTGGCCATTCAAACTGAAGTCGGATTACAAAATATTCGATATGTATCGGATCTAGGACGACATATGAAAGTGGCCTGGGTTGGATTTAACAGTAGAAAAGCACTCAGAAGAGTGCAGACCTCCACCTAGGCAGATCAGTCCCCCCTCCATCACCACCAAAATGTAATCATTACCTCAGCCAGGAGGTATGTGATCACTTTGCTTTGTGTGTTTGCGTGCATGTTTGTTAGCAAGATAACTCAAAAAGTTATGGATGGATTTTCATGAAATTTTCAGGAAATGTTGATACTGGCTCAAGGAAGACATGGTTAAATTTTGATGGTGATTTGGGGGGGGGGCAGATCTGTCTTGGCGGAGGTCTGCTTTTCTTGTTTTTTTTGTTCATTGAGCCAGTATCAATATTTCCTGAAGATTTCATCACCCCCTCCCCAATCACCACCAAAATTTAATCATTTGTTCCTTGTACCAGTATCAACACTCTGAAAATTTCATCAAAATCCGTCCATAACTTTTTGAGTTATCTTGCACACAGACAGACAGACAGACAGACAGACAGACAAACCCCGATGAAAACATAAAAATAACAAGAAAAGTACTTGGAGAGCGCAGACCTCCAAATATCAACCTTTTCAGAAAATTTCATGAAAATCCGTCCATAACTTTTTGAGTTATCTTGCTAACAAACAAACACACAAAGCAAAGTGATCACAATACCTTCTGGTGGAGGTAAAAATCTGATTTGTGCTGTTCAAACTGTCTTTAACAGATCAGACACAGGTCACATATGGTCAAAAAAATCAGATTTGGGCCACATTTGCCTGCAGTCTGAACATAGCCTAAGTAAGACCTGCTGTCAGTTTTTGGACGTGCTGTGTCACCTGCCTCGTAAACCTGTAACTGAAAACTAGCTGATCCTGGAGGAAAGAGACCCAGCTTGTAAACATTATGGGTGTGCTTCCAGTTCGCATTTACAAGTGCAAGAGTCAGCAAAGTCTCATAGGTGTCGTTAATGTGCAGAGTCATACGGTAAGTATGTAACATATCCACTGTCTATTGTACAGCAACGATGCTACGTCCAACAAAAACCATCCGAGAAGCAGCAGATCCATATGATATTCAACGAGGTGAACGGAATCATCCCAAAGGTCTCGCATAATACAATCCAAACATTTTTGTTCCCATATACTGAATATGGATAAACACACACAACATGCACTCTTTGATGCACAAAAAAGCCATATGAGCAAAATTTTGTTGAATGCCAAGGCATTGCTCAACACAAGTGGGGCCTATTAAAATCAGGCATGTGTCTTCAATCACTCCTGCCTCCTTCAGCTGAGAACATGGTTAAAATAAAGTCCAACTTCATCTCACATACTCTCATACTGAAACTCTTCCAATAATACTTTATTTTACCAACTCTGAGATCAACAAACGGACTCCAGTTCAGATAATGATCTAACACACAGGTGTCAAACATGCGGCCCGGGGGCCAAAACCAGCCCACCAAAGGGTCCAGTCCGGCCCTTGGGATGAATTTGTGAAATGCGAAAATTACACTGAAGATATTAACAATCAAGAATGTTAAAATCATTTTAGGTCCATTCAATCTAAAGTGGGTCAGACCAGTAAAATACTACCATAAAAACCATAAGAATAATGAAAACTGCAAATATTTCTCTTTGTTTAACCCTCTGGTATCCTGTCCAGCAAGGCCCTTACTAAGCACCAAGTGGGCCTTTTTCGCACACTTGTGGAATAATGTCAAAAAATTTTTCATACAGTTTGTTTTTAATTCTTTTACACTTTTTTTTCTATTTCATCAACTTGAGCCGTAAATAAAAATACCAACTACTCAATAACTGTCACATTTTTTAACCCTTTAAATGCTGTGTTTGTAATGTAAACAAACCATTTTTTTTGGATGCAAAAAAGACAAAAAATGTATTTTTTCAATATACTACATAAAAATTGGATCACATATTATTTGATTTTTTCATCCTGGCATATGTCAATGATTAACTCCAACACTGGTTAATTTGCATGATTATTTTTGGCACTAGGTCAAATGTTAAAAAATACTAGCATCTGTCTCCAAGTGTGTGTAAAAGGCACACCTATAAATCAAACTATTAAATATTATATATTGATTTATTTTTCTGCTCTAATTTGATTTTATTTTAGTAAATCAAGGTCAGCCCTAATCATACATATCAAATGGAAGAAATAGTGTGTTTTAGGCACACTTGGGAGACAGATGCTAGTCTTGTAATTTTCTTTAGTTTACAATGTGCACATTTTAGTTGGTGGCCAGAATTTAAAGATCATGCAAAAATGAACAACTTTTGAATTCTAACCTTATTTAAATTGTGAAAAATCATATGAAGCTTTTTAAAACGAAGTGCAAAGTGTGTCTAAAAGGCGCACCCGGATACCGGAGGGTTAAGTGTAAAAAAAGCAAAAAAACAAACAAACAGTTAAAGTATACAAAAATGTTTATATTTACAGACTAACCTTTTACAAAAACAAGTGAATAACCTGAACAAATAGAAAGTATGTGGAGTTTTAGTAATATTCTGCCTGTTATTAAATGTTTTGTGTATTTGTAGATCCACTGTGATCTGTAAGTTGTAATGCACATGTATAAATGATAAACTAAGGCGTAATATTGTTAAAATTGCAATTATTTTTCTTAAGAATTTTCAGGTTGTTCATATTCGTTCATGTTACGTTCATGTTACGTTCAAGTACCATTCGTAGATGTAAACATTTTCATTACGGAATTTGACTTTTTTCACTCAAAAACAGAGAAAAAAACTTTGGAGTCGACATTATTCCTAAGTTCTTATCCTATTATTTATATTATTTTATTGGTTCGGCCCACTTTAGATCATATTAGGCTGCATGTGGTCCCTGAACTAAAATGAGTTTGACACCCCTGATCTAAAGGATAACATTAAAGCTGATCACTAGCCCAGGTTCTACTGTAAATTAAGGGGTTCATCAACATTTTAGAAGCACAGATATAATTCAGGAGAATAAAATGGTTAATTTATGTTCTCACTTTTGCTGCTGAAGCGTACCTGTCTTGCCAGGAAATCCGTTCGTTAGAGCCTGGAGGTCTCTGGCCACGTCAGAGATGTGGTTCTGGAGGTTCTGACAGGTTCCCCTCAGCCTTCCAATCTCTCTGCCGTTGGATTTCATGGTGCTGTTCAGCTGGTTTACACAAGTCCACAAACTCGTAACGTGTTTGTTCAGACCTTCTTTGATCCTCTGGAGGCTACCTGAGATTGGCTCCAGCTTCCCACACAAACCCTCCACACCAACTATGCGACTGTCCATGTGGGCTACCTCCTTCTCAACATCGTCTGTTTTTTCTCTGCAACTGTGAGCCTCGGCTTTCACCTCCCGGCTGACCTCGTCCAGTCGCTGTCTCAGCTCCTCGTGCTGCCTCCGGTGAAGGTCCAAAAGGTCCTTGACCTCCTGCTGAGCTCCTTGCTTAACTTGATGCCAGGTGGAGTTGAGGATATGCGGCGCCTGAGACTGCTGATGGACGACCTCTGACAGTAGGTCCTCCAACCTGCCCACATGCCGTCTCAGGGAGCTCAGATCATCGTCTACATCACCAAAGCTAGTGTTGGACTTGAGGACAAACTCTTCCACTGCTCCCAGTCTATTATTATGGACTTCAAGACTTTTCGCAAAACCATCTACAACAGTTTTATAGCTCTGTAATTCCTGTTGAACAGTTCCTATGACACTTGAATTAGGTTTGCATTCATTTGAACACAGTTGGTCTGTCGCTTTCTGCTTCTTCTGCAAGACTTCAAAATTGTCCTTAAGGGAGTTCACGTCCCTCTGCAGAGCATCCAGAGTCTCTGGCTGAATGTTGGATGGAGATCTGGTACTCGTGTCTACCAAAACATTGGTGAGTTGATCCTTCATGGAGGCCAGTTTATTCTCCAGAGCTTCCCTCAGATCGTGAACAGCCTCTGACCTTTCTTTCCTCACCTTGTCCTCCACAGATCCACACTGTGCTGCTAAGTTCTTCTCAGTTAAGTTCAGACGGAGCTCCAAGTTCTGCACCTGAGCAAGAACCGAGTCAGATACCCCAGTGTTTCCAGGCAGATCTTTCCCGTCTCTTTCTTGATCACCCAGCTTGGTCTTGAGGTCTTGTATCTCGTTGCGTAGGTCTGATTCTTTCGAGTCCATGAGCTCGGCCAGGCTGAGGTAGTTGGCTTCTTGGCTTTCACACTGTTCTCGAACAGACACGATTTTATAATCACACGAGTTCTTCAAATCTGCCATTTTTATTTCCATACCCTCCATCAGCTCATCTCTTAGAGCATTTATCTTTTCATCCACGTATCCCCGCAGACCCGGGTCTCTTTCTGAGGTACCAGAGGGTGGAGAAGCCAGTGGCCTCTCAGCCGCCTCCGTTAGCAGACGAATTTGTACGTCATGATGAGTGACTCGACCCAGGAGATCATCTAGAGTATTTTTCTTGGACTGGAGATCGTCTGTGACCTGGTTGATTTTGTTCATAACCTCATCCATTTGTGTGTCTACCGCAAAAGAGAAGTCCTGCAGCTGCATGGTTTGGGTCTCAGCGCCGCGTGCACTGGCGGGCTGCCTGAGGTTATTGACCAGAGAGACCAGCATCTTACTGGCATCCTCTTGAAAACTCAGTCTCAAGTTGGAGGACATGTCTGTCATTGTCGCCTGCATGTCGAGGACCATCTGGGAGAGTCGCTGCACTTCCTCTTCCAGGTGTTGAGAACTTTGAGATCCACCATGACCTGTCTGACCTCCAAACTGCCCCTGGCCCTCCCACGGATGGTTCCCATGGATATCTGGTCGCTTCTCTGGACCTAAAGCAAAGCAAAGAAGGTAAGGAAATACAGAATAGGTCTACAAAAAGACTCTTTGTTGAGCCGCATTATGTAATAAATTCCCATTATGTAAAAAAAGTTCAAAACGTAATAAGAATGTCACGTCATCTTGTAATAAAGCTGCATTATGTAATAAACTAACGCATTTTGTAATAAACTACCTCAATGCATTATGTAGTACATTTTTTCACATTATGTAGTAAGTTATTACAATTTGAGAAATTTATTACAAAATGCACTTGACACATTTTTATTTTCATCTTTAAACTGTGTGGTTAAAGTTGTGATTACATTACCTGTGGCTCCTGTGACTAATTTCTTCTAAATTGCTCTAAAATTATATTTATTTGGATCGTTATTACATAATGAACCATGTTATTACATTTTTTAAAAATAAAAATGTGTCAAAATGCGTTGACGTAGTTTATTACAAAATGCGTCAGTTTATTACATAATGTGGCTTTATTACAAGATGACGTGACATTCTTATTACATTTTGAACTTTTTTTACATAATGGGAATTTATTACATAATGTGGCTCAACACTCTTTCCGCAGATGAAAAACTCTTTTCTCTCAGTTACGATTTCACCTTTTGGTGCTGGAATATATCTTGGTGGAGCCGGTTGATGAGGCAGTCGGTCTACTTGGAGTAAGCTCATGTCTTTCACCTCCATGCAGTCGTAGCCTTGGTACCCGGGGCAGCACCTCCACTCCAGCTCTGTTACAGTCTTGTAGGCAATCTTATACATGGGCCTAAAGTGTGTCCGATATCTGGCAACAGATTAGAACACAGTTGTCAAACATGCGGCCCGGGGGCCAAATCCGGCCCGCCAAAGGGTCCAATCCACCCCGTGGGATGAACTTGTGAAATGCAAAAATTACAGGGTGGGGAAGCAAAATTTACAATATTTTGAGGCAGGGATTGAAAGACAGTGTATGACCAATTAGTTTATTGAAAGTCATGAGAATTTATTTGCCACAAGAAAATGTACATAATAGAAAATGTTTTTATTCTATGTGTCCTCCTTCTTTCTCAATAACTGCCTTCACATGCTTCCTGAAACTTGCGCAAGTGTTCCTCAAATATTCGGGTGACAACTTCTCCCATTCTTCTTTAATAGTATCTTCCAGACTTTCTCGTAATAGTTTTGCTCATAGTCATTCTCTTCTTTCCATTATAAACAGTCTTTATGGACACTCCAACTATTTTTGAAATCTCCTTTGGTGTGATGAGTGCATTCAGCAAATCACACACTCTTTGACGTTTGCTTTCCTGATTACTCATATGGGCAAAAGTTTCAGAAAAGGTATGGATAATAGTGTTAGGTATGATTATGACATCAATATATGTTTGGTTTCAAAACAATTGACGTAGTGCCTGCTGAGAAAAAACAACTAAATGTTCATTGTAAATTTTGCTTCCCCACCCTGTACACTGAAGATATTAACAATCAGTGGTGTGATAATCATTTTAATTCAGGTTCCACATACAGACACAGACAGTCGAATTAGATTTCAAGTGGGTCAGACCACCAAAATGGTATCATAATAACCTATAAATAATGACAACAGCAAATTTTCTCTGTTTTTTTTTTTTTGGTGTAAAAAGGTAAAATTACATGAAAATGTTTACATTACCAAACTATACTTTTACAAAAAATGTGAAAAACCTGAACAAATATGAACAAACGAAAATATCTTAAGAAAAGTAAATGCAATTTTACCAATATTCTGCCTGTTACTAAATGTTTTGTGCGATTGTAACGCACATGAGTAAATGAAACTGATAAACTGAGGCATAATATTGTTAAAATTGCACTTGTTTTTCTTAAGACAATTCAAGTTGTTCATGCAATTCAGATTTTTAAGGACACTTTGTAGATATAAACCTGATCATAATATAATTTTACTTTTTTCACAGTTATCATCTTACTGGTCCGGCCCACTTGAGATCAAATTGGGCTGAATGTGGACCCTGAACTAAAATGAGTTTGACACCCCTGGATTAGAATCAGTCAATCAGATCTTATTTATATAGCACCAAATCATAACAACAGTTATGTCATCACACTTTACATTTGGAGGTGGTCTAAACCAGACTCTTAAGCCTGTCGACACCCAGTAGAATCCTCCAGGAGCAAACACTTGGCCACAGTGGGGAGGAAAAACTTCCTTTAACAGGCAGAAACTCGGAGCAGACCCCAACTGTTGGAGGATGGTCATCTACAAACTAGTATAGTATAACTACCAATAACTAGTACAAATACCTGCTAATACTACTGCTCCAAATACTAACAGTGGATATACAACTACTGCAGTGGGGATGTAACCATATGAAAATTTCATATCACGGTTATTGTGACTAAAATTATCACGGTTATCATTATTATCGCGGTATTGTTGAAATTGTGCTCAAAATGTTCAAAAAGTACTAATACACAAACTGAAATGATTTAACCAAGTTGTATTAAAAAACAAAAAAAATAATTGGCACAATGTACCTTCTGTTGCAGAAACATTCAAATATTAACCCTTAGTGGTCTGAGTCTATTTTGTCCGTTTTTCAGTCCTTTTGATTTTGCCTTTGTATACTATATAAACAAATGTTTACTATACCCATGTTTGGGATCTGTTTTTTCAGCACAACTTCATTTATATCATCTGTCTATTATTTTTTTCACTTTAACCTACTATAAAAACATAAAAGGACAGAATACACACACACACAAAAAAAAGTCTGATTTGAAAAATGTATATAATTTATTGCATAAATAACACACAGATGCTTAACGAACCTTTTCAAAGACTTTAAAAGTGAAAACTGGTTCTAAATATTAGGTATAGAAAATCAAAATTGTAATAATTTAAAACTATACTCAAATATTTGACATAAAATCATATCTTTACATGGGTGTTTTCTCTGGAAAAGTGTAGTAATCAAACACGGTTATCATGATAATTAGAATTTAAACAGTAATATTAACCGTCTGCAGTTTTACTACGGTTTATCGTTATACCGGTAATCGTTACATCCCTATTCTGCAGCTGTTAGTGCCAATAATATAAACCTCTACCATCCATGTAACTATAAAATAAACACCATCACAATTATAAAAAATAATGCATTTGCAAATTAACAGACACTGTGTAATAACATGTTATACTATCATGAGGAAAGAAATTATATGTTTTCTTTTCAACAGTGCTCATATTGTCAAATTAACCCATAAAGACCCAAACATCCACTGGTGACCAAAATCATTTACTGATATAAACTGTTTAATACCTGCTGATCCATTAATCCTATCAATACATGTGCATAATTGGTGTAAAATCAGATATGACTCCGAATCAGATAAGGCTCCGTAGTGAACCTACGTTCATCAGTAAAACCCATGGAGTTGGATCAGTGACAGTGGATGGACACACTTGGTTTATGTTCAGTTAATGTTATATCCTCCTGAGACCCAGCAGTGCATTTTTGTCCTCCATAGGGGACGAGAGTTCCACAGTTTTACTCAGCAAAAAAAAAATCCTCTCCACTGCAAAGGACATTCCATAAAAAATAAAATTAAATAAAATAAAAATTGTATCTGAAAAACTGCTGAGTTATGCTTTCTCCAACCAGGACAATTATTTAATGTAAAAAAGCCAAAAATATTTACTTTCTTGGGTCTCAGGAGGATATTTTACTGAAAAACTCCCTTGTCCTTCAGTTTTTGACATAATAACCCTGAGCTTTAATCTGAGTGTATCTGAACATCTACATCAGGGGTCACTAACCCTGGTCCTCCAGAGCGACTACCCCACATGTTTCAGATGTTTCCCTCTTCCAACACACCTGACGGTCATTATCAGGCTTCTGCAGAGCTTGATGAGAGGCTTATCATTTGAATCTAAGGGGGTCTAACGATGGGGGATGCCCAGGACATTAATCCATTCCCTTCTTCTACTGTTTATTTGACTGTTGTTTGTTTTCAAATCCAACTAATTCTGTAAAGCCCTGTGTTTTTTGTTTGTTTTGTTTTTTATTATATACCTGTTGTGAAGCACACTGAGTCTGTCTTGTGCATGAAATGTGCTTTGTAAATAAAGTTAAATTGAATCAAGTGTGTTGGAAGAGGGATACATCTAAAACACAGGTGTCAAACATGCGGCCCAGGGGCCAAATCTGGCCCCCCAAAGGGTCCAGTCCGGCCCTTGGGATGAATTTGTGAAATGCAAAAAATTGCACTAAGATATTAACGATCCTTTTAGTTCAGGTTCCACATTCAGACCAATTCAATCTGAAGTGGGTCAGACCAGTCAAATATTATCATAATAACATACAAATAATGTCAACTTCAAATGTTTCTCTTTGTAAATGTAAATATTTTCATATATTTACACTAAAAGTATAATTTTGCAAAAAATGTGAATAACCTGAAATGTGTCAAGAGAAGTAAGTCCACTTTAAAAAGATTCTGCCTGTTACTGTTTTGTGTATTTGTAGATCCACTGTGATCTGTAAGCTCTAATGTACATGTGTAAATGATAAACTGAGGCAGAATAGTGTTAAAATGACACTTATTTTATCAGTTTGTTCATGTTATTCACATCTTTTGAAAGGATAGTTTGTAGATGTAAACCTTTTCATAATGTAAATTAACTTTTTTCGCTCTAAAACAGAGAAAAGTGTGGAGTTGACATAATTTATATATTATTATGTTATTATTTTACTGGTTCGGCCCACTGCAGATCAGATTTAGCTGAATGTGGAACTGAACTAAAATGAGTTTGACACCCCTGATCTAAAACATGCTGGATAGTGACTCTGGAGGACCAGGGTTGGTGACCCCTGCCCTACAGGGTGGGGAAGCAAAATTTACAATATTTTGAGGCAGGGATTGAAAGACAGTGTATGACCAATTAGTTTATTGAAAGTCATGAGAATTTATTTGCCACAAGAAAATGTACATAATAGAAAATGTTTTTATTCTATGTGTCCTCCTTCTTTCTCAATAACTGCCTTCACACACTTCCTGAAACTTGTGCAAGTGTTCCTCAAATATTCAGGTGATAACTTCTCCCATTCTTCTTTAATAGTATCTTCCAGACTTTCTCGTAATAGTTTTGCTCATAGTCATTCTCTTCTTTCCATTATAAACAGTCTTTATGGACACTCCAACTATTTTTGAAATCTCCTTTGATGTGACGAGTGCATTCAGCCAATCACACACTCTTTGACGTTTGCTTTCCTGATTACTCATATGGGCAAAAGTTTCTGAAAAGGTATGGATAATAGTGTTAGGTATGATTATGAAATCAATATATGTTGGTTTCAAAACAATTGACGTAGTGCCTGCTGAGAAAAAACAACTAAATGTTCATTGTAAATTTTGCTTCCCCACCCTGTACATGATCAGCACATAAAATATAGGAAATATAGGAAAAAAAATATAGGAAAATGCTAAGTACAGAGCATAATATTAAAAGAAAATGGTGATAAATCACTTCAGAAAGGTTAAAAATGGATACATTTAATTTAGGAACTGCCATAAAAGTGACCCTGGGTCTTTATGGGTTAATAGTAGATCTCAAACTTCTGTGTTTTATAGACTAAGACAGGGTGTGCCAATATTTTCTTACACAAAACACTGCATAAACTTTGTGAAAAGTAACGATATGGTTGAATCAAAGTACCTGTTGCTCAGTGGAAAATAAAGTAAGAATGAAGTTTTCCAGTCATCATCATCATCGTCCCAGTTCTCGCTTACATCTGTCTTAACCCTTTCATGCCTACTGGTCACTACAGTGGACAGTTCTTCTTCAGCTGTTCTCTTGTATATTCATGGGTTTTGTTGTTTTAGTTCCATATCAGCCAACACAGTGGACGCTTATGCATCATCCCATACACTGACATTCATACCATTACTGTAACTTTGCTGTTCTTGATAAACCTGATCTGCAGTGACATGATTGAGTGTAAATCAATTGCTCGTTTGCTGTAATTAACAGTTTTCTTAAACAAAAAGTAGTTGTTTTTTTTTGTTGCATATAATCTCCCTGAGGTGAGTAATAACAAGTCTTAGAGTATGTTAAAATGTGAGAAAACATCAGATTAGCTGCATTAAAATGTTTTTATTTCATAGGTTTCACACAGTTTATCACTTTCTGATATTGCGTTTCAAATACATGTTTCTTTGCTTCAAAATTAAACACATGGCGTCCATCTGAGTGGACATTTTTGTAACTCCATAAAAAATAGGTTCATTAAAAAAAAATTCACTCACATTGGTTTTTCATGCCTAAAGAGGAATAAAAACACTCAAGAAAAAAAAAAAATCTTGACTAAGGTTCTCATGATTCATGCATCAAAGGGTTAATGAATGCGGTTAATTTACAGTAGTTTTCATCATATTAGTATAATTTTATCACCTCATGAGTTCAGATTGAATGAATAAAGGCTGATATATTTAAATATATTATCCAACGCTAATCCTGTATGTTCTCCACCCAGTGTTTGGAACTTACATCACTTGTTGCGCACAGTCTGGACGCTCCGGTGGACACGGTAAACCCTCCGGTTGCACGAAGCTCTCCGTGCCTCCAACGACGGAGCAGCTCACATTTTTGTGCACCACATATGCACACCAGTTTCTGCAGAAAAACACCACTTTACATCTGCTCACACACACACACACACACACACACACACAAAAGCTCCGACGCACCAACACCATGAACGGCTTCTCAGCTTTAATTTACGCACAGAAAATATTCAGGCGTAAATGAGTCAAGGGAACAAAGAAACCATAAAAATGAATAAATAGTGACATAAAAACAATAAAAATCCCCTTTACGTACTTATTTCTTTGTCGTGTCTCGGTGCCAGAATATGCATTTCCCTGGAACATGTTATACTGAAAAGGTGATCCACTGCCTGCAGGTAAAGTGAGTAAAAGGCGCACAAGTGCCAGTGCGCACAGTCCGCTCCTCATGCTGAACGGAATTAACGGCACTTTTTCAGATCGTGAAGAACAGTGAAGGTCTATGCTTGGTTAGAAGGAGATTGACCGCGGGTTTCTGCCTCTCTGAGCTGCTCAGAACTCAACAAGCTGCTCCCAGCGTCTTTGGATGTGACGTTTAAGGACCCCCTCCAACACTGACAGATGCCTTTTTCCGTTTTCTCACACACACACACACACACACACACACACACACACACACACACACACACACACACACACACACACACACACACACACACACACACAAACAAAACACCCTTTGGCAAGATTTTTTTTCTTGAGTGTATTTATTCCCCCTCAGGCATGAAAAAAACAATGTGATTACCTCCGCCAAGGAGGTTATGTTTTTGCCAGGGTTTGTTTGCCTGTCTGTCTGATTGTTTGTCTGTCCGTTAGTGTGCAACATTACTCAAAAAGTTATGGACAGATTTTGATGAAATTGTCAGGGTTTGTAGGAAATGGGATAATGGGGGGGGGCACTGATCAGCCTTGGCGGAGGTCTGCGCTCTCCGAGTGCTTCTAGTTATTATTATTATTATCTTTTTTTCCACAGAGTTCATCAAATGTCCATGCATTTAATTTTTGAAGTAAAGAAACGTGTGTTTAAAACCCAATATCAGAAAGTACGGAAGAGAATTAGAGACACTGGAAGAAAAAAATACAATAAACAAGGGTCAAACACGTATTCCTTAATATCATTATGAGAAAGAAAAGTCAGAATTCTCAAATTACAGAGAGAATTCTGATAAAAAGGAAGAATTGTGAGAAAAATTTGAGAATTCTGATATTAAAATCAGAATTCTTTAAAAAAAAAAAAAAAAAAAAAAAAAAAAAAAAAAAAAGGGATTCTGAGTTTAAAAACAGAATTCTGAGATAAAAGTCAGAATTCTGAAAGAACAGTAAGAATTCTGACATTAAAGTCAGAATTCTGGAAAAAAAAAAAAAAAAAAATCCACACGGATATTAAAGTCAGAATTCTGACTTTCCTCTCAGAATAATAATAATAATAATATATATATACATATATATATATATATATATATATATATATATATATATATATATACATATATATTTTTATATATATATATATATATATATATTACACCTTTTTTAATTTTCCAGTGGCCCTAATCCTCTTCCGTAAGAAAGTGATATGAAAACAATGAAATAAAAATTTTTTAATGCTGCTAATCTGATGTTTTCTCACATTTTAACATATTCTTATGCTAGTTATTAGTCATTTCGTGGAGATAACATGAAAACAACCCTTTGTGTCTAACAAAAACAAGTGGTTTACGCTCCAACATGTTAGTGCAGATCAGTTTTATCAAGAACAGCAAAGTGATAGTAATGGTATGAATGTCAGTGTATGGGATGATGCATGAGCATCCACTGTGTGGGCTGATATGGAACTACACCAACCAAACCCATGAATATACAAGAGAACAGCTGGAGAAGAACTGTCCACTGGAGTGACCAGTATGCATGAAAGGGTTAAATCCTGCCTTTGAGCGTCTTCCATCTTTTCCTTTCAGCTCCGTTGTACACAGTGGGCTCCTCCTGTGGACAGAACACGTGCCTAGGGTGACCCCCTGTGGTCCATTAATGCTACAGCATCCCTTCACTTCAGAGCTGGATCCAGTTCATTTCATACACGTTAGAGCTGACGGACTGAAATAAGGACGGCTGGGCGCAGAGTGGTTCAGTAAACAAGGTGTTTATTGAGCGGTTATGGAAAGACACAGTTTGTGCTTGTTTTAACCTGTGAACAAGAAAATCAAGAGCAACAACCCACAGTTCCACTGACTGTTACCACCTGGTATGGATCCATTCAGGGGAGGAGGGGAGGGGGCGGCCGTGGCAAAAGTCCCCCCCCCCCCCCCCCCGTTTAAGGAGGGAGGAGGCCGGCGTCACGGTAGAAGGACCAGTGTGGACCAAAGGCGCAGCCGCACACACAAACACACACACACGGTGACCACGCACAGCAAAGGACCCCCGGTTGGGTTCAGCTGAAGGCCGGAGCTGGGCAGGAATCTGAAAATGACACAGACGCCGAGGAAGACATGACATCAGTGAAGAACTTCCTCATGACTTCCTCTGAAATTAGAAATACTTTCCCATATTTTAATCAAGCTCTGAATATAAACAGGCAACAGATTATTATTACTTATTTACTTTTTTAATTTTCAGCATAAATTGTGTTGTTTTAAAGTGGACTAAGTCACAAAAATTGAAAGCTTTTCATTTGATCATAAACTGATGTTGGCTGTGTGGCTCACCTTGTGATCGGCGCTGACAGATTCCAGAGGTCTGACAGACTCAGGAGTCATGGACCGAACCAGACCACTGTGACACAACACTGATGAGACAGTCAGCATGGCCCATCTGAAATGATAAGATGAAGAATATTAAACCAAACAATGAACATCACAAGCAAAGAACAGTGTCCATTAACCCATAAAGGTCCAGCACTACTTTAGTGTCAGCTCACAAATTAATTTTCTTTCTATCTAACCTTTCTTAAGTGATTTATCTCCATTTATTATAATATTATCTTCTGTACTTTGTATTTTATCGCTATAAATCAGATAGTTTCCTATACTGAATTGTCTGATCATGTAGATGTTCATTAAAGCTCAGATTACAGTTGATGGTTCTTCTATCAGAAACAGATCAAACTGAATAAACAGTGTCTTTTTCAGTTCAAGCTGTCATTAACTGAACATAAGCCCAGTGTGTCCATCCACTGGCACTGATCACACTCCATGCGTTTGACTGGTGAATCAATGTTGGAGAAGATGACGGTGTTTCCGTGTTCACTACAGAGCCTCTGAGCGTCCAAATGGGTCATATCTGATGACCATGAAAAGATGAAGAACTACATTTTACACCAATTATTGACATGTATGAAACAGTTTAGATCAGTAGATGGTCTTGGTTGGTGATGGATGTTTGGGTCTTTATGGGTTAACTGACAATATCATAAAGTCCTGAAACATGATAAGATAACTTTATTTATTCCAAAGGTAAATTCACTGAAATCAGTGAGCTCATCTATTTATCAGAGTTATTCAATCTGACGCAGTTACATTTACACCATTTTATGGAATTATATTTGTGCCAGTTTCTTGAGCGAGCAATGATAGATTCTGAGCACACAATTAGAGATTTTGAGCACATAAAAATATATTTTGCGAGCACATCAATTGTATTTCAAAAAGAAATTATGCTTGAGCAAATAAAAATTGATATTGTGCTCCATAAATGCGTTTGCATGTCAGTTTTACTCATAATGTTCTCTCACAAATTCCTTCCATGGCGCACAAACAGAGCGCTGCGCTCACTCACTTTCCCCTTCCCTCTCTCGCTCAACCTCCCTCTCCCTACGCGCTCAGGTTGTCGCGTCCGCACGCTCAACTTGACACACACGTTACAATTGTGCCACAAAACTAACCAATCGGAGAGCTTGCGGAAGTACACTCTGATTGGCTGTTCGCTCTCCAATTAGCTCGCTAGTTACATTTACCCGAAAAAAAAGCGCTCGATGAGACAGACATGGACCGGAAGAGGAGGAATTGAGTCTACACAAACTTCGGTCAGTATTTATTGTTATTATGATTATTGTCTCATGTCATACCACTACTTTGGTTAGTTTTTGTACAATAGTGCCGTAACATTAGGGCTGCGTTGAGTGGGTTTACATTATATCTGTTTATTTTCAGACGTTAGCTATTGCTTGACTGATGAATACTTTTCTCTGTCTTGGGCACCATTAGATAATGTCAGGTGAACAACAACAACCACATGTAAGTAGTTTGTGTTGCCTTTGTTTTAAACAGTGTGTTACAAACATTTGGAAAGTTCAGTTTATGCGTTCGTAGCAAGGACGCTCATATTTCCTGACCCTAGCATGTGACGTCTTGAGGTTGGTCGCTCAGCTGCGCCCATACAGTACAATGCATTTACAGGAAAAATAATAAAAGATATCTAGACAGGGAACGATTAAAACAGTGATAGGATGAGACATACAAAGCACAGGATATAAGAAGACAAGGAGGAGACCGCTATTGTCTTTCCTATGGATGTAAAAATACGTTTTACAGTGTTTAAAGCCACGAGCTAACAGCCCGTTGAAATCCACTGCTGCTGCTGCTAGCAGCACCGGCTAGCAGCGCGGAAACGAGCCGACACACATCAATCTACAGACTTCAACTGCAGCACAAGAATAATATGATGTGAGCTTTCTTAAACAATGCAACAGCCATGACTGTCAGAAATTCAAAACAAACCACAACCTCTACCACCCGGACCTCTAAGTATTCACCTAAAGCTCACATCAGTCCATAGCAGCAGACACCGTCTGACTCCTCAGCCAGAGCTCATCACAGCTGAAAAATCCACTGAAATATTTCTTGCCTGACTCCACGTTTTCCACAGCGTTCAGTCAGGCTCAAAATTCAGATTAAAAACGTTATAATCCACAGGTGTTATTATTCCCAAATCCGTAATTATTACCTCCGCCAAGGAGGTTATGTTTTTGCCAGGGTTTGTTTGTCTGTCTGTCCGTTAGTGTGCAACATAACTCAAAAAGTTACGGACAGATTTTGACGAAATTTTCCGGGTTTGTTGGAAATGGGATAAGGAAGAAATGATTAACTTTTGGGGGTGATCGGGGGTGGGGGGGCCCACGGGGGGGCCCACTGATCAGCCTTGGCTGAGGTCTGCGCTCTCCAAGTGCTTCTAGTTTTCCTCATCGTCCCGTTACTTCATCTCACAATTTGTGCTTTGAAGTTTTTTGTTTGTTTTTTTTTTTTCAGCGATTTCCTGAATGAGAGGTGACAGTCAACACTTGGGTTGAAAAAGTGATGACTACAATATCGTTTTAATTTATCAGGTGACATCTTATTTACGGAGTAAAAAAGAAAAAAAAAAAAAAAAAAACTTTTATGGCGGCATCCTTGCCACGACGTCTAAAACGGAGCTTCTTTTTTCTCCTAAAAGCTTACATTTATCATGTTTAATATATAATGGCTGATTGAAGGATATGTCCCTTTAGTAAACCATCATAACTTAGTTTACTGTTTCATGTTCCCTGCAATTAGACAACCATCATTTGTGTGTGTGATTATATTCAATACATATGTACTGAAATGTTCAGTAACATTCTGAAAAGTCTGGTATTGATTGAAATCTAAGAACAATGTTCTCAAGCATGTGCTAAAACTCAAATGCTATGTTGCCAGAAGGGGTAAAAGTAACGTTACTAGCTTCCATTTCACATATATAATGTTGCAGAGGTAGCTAAAGTAATAATGTGGCATGTAGTCCTGCCAGGGTTTAAATCAATGTCAATGGTTCAAGGACATTTGGTTTCAATGGGTCTCCGCGTTCAGTGGTGGAGAATGATGGCCTCCATGCATTGTGTTGATGCTGCAGGGATCTTCTCCCGGATCGTGGCACTAGGATGTGTTGTACGAAGAAGTTATGCTGTGCGAGGCCCTCTATCTCTGGTCCACATTGACACCAATCACAAACTCATAAGGTAGAGTAAAACAGCCTGTTTATGCAATTATCTACATACTGAATGTTGGAAGTAACTAGCATGCCATATGCATATCATACAAACAGTCATAGTTATATTCTGTTTTCTTTCCCTACTTTAACAGGTACAATATTGTGGTCTTCGGTGGAGTAGATGGCTACTCAAGAAAGGTAATTATTCAAGGAAGGTAATTAATGTGTTCTTGTTCCTACAGCAGTATGTTCCAGCTAAACTGTGCAGAATGATGTGTGTGCAATTTCACAAATTGACTGCCTTTTTTCTGAAATGAAACATTTGCATTTTTATAAATTCTGGAATTTTTCAGGAGGCCAGAGATGTAGATGTAATTTGAAAGATTTTAAGGAGATAATTGAACTTTGTGAAAAAACATTAAACAAATTATTATTCAAGGAGATCTTCCACATTATCGGACTAATTTAGCTTGTATTTAAATTCTAATTAGAACAAAAAATGCATTTTGTATGAAAATGTCAATGTCCACACAGGGACATGGCTAACCTAGGCCTAAAATACGATTATAATCCACTGCTTAATGCAGTTCTTTTATCACTGTAGGGTTTTTGGGGATTTTTTTTTGCACGCTGTCTTGATGTTTTTAATATGTTATGTAAAGCACTTTGAATCGCCTTGTTGTTGAAATGTGCGATACAAATGAACTTGCCTTGCCTTGAACACAGTGTAGAAATGTATTACACCAGTGTTTCTCAATCCTGGCCCTGATGTACCCGTCCTGCATGTTTATCAGGACTCTGCTGAGATTAATGAACAGCTGTTCATTTGATTTGGATGTGTTGAAGCAGGGAACCATCTAAAACAAGAAAGGCAGGGGTACTCCAGGACCAGGATTGAGAGGCACTGCATTGGACCAAATACCTGTTGCTTATTATTTTGGCATTTAAGTTGCATTGGCCAGTAGAAATCTTAATGGAATTCCTGTTAAGATCAAATTATCATTCTCACATTTGTTTATACTTTTCAAATATAAAGCATCTTAGGTGAGCAATGATTGTCTTTAAACAATCTAAGTAGGCTGTAATCAATCAAGCTACATTTCTTACAAATATATCTTGCATATTTCTAGCAGAAAGTACACAAGTATTACATTTTGCAGTACACTATCTCAAATTTCAGTTGTAGGTAGTCCCTATTAACTTAAATTGAAAGGTTATCAATTCAGATGCAGCTGAATGTGTAGGTGTGCATTTCAGATCAAATTTATTTGAGTGGCTGTGCTAAGATGTAGGGTCTACCTATATTTTTTTATGGTATGATACCACGCTACAAGATGTAAACCATAAGTCTGATGGAATAGCTGAAAGCGGATGTAAAATTTCCCATGTTTTAATTGCAGATCATGTACTTGAATGCTGCAACAAATAAAGCAGCAACTGCATTCTCATTCTTCATGAGATCAACCCAGCTCCATGGCTTACCATCCAGGTATTCTGCCAAAACAAACATATGGATAAATGACTGTTGTTAAATATGATATTTAACACTAGTTGCATGTTCAACAAGAGCTTTCATTTAATCTCTTAAAGTAAACCTTGTTAGATTGTTAAATTCATTATCATAAAAATGCATTTTCATCTCAGGGTAAGAGGGGATCAGGGTGTCGAAAATGTAGACATCGCACGCTACATGTTTGCCACAAGGGGAACAGGAAGAGCAAGCTTCATCTCTGGAAAGAGCGTACACAACCAGAGGTTAGTTGTTTATAAGTCTTGCAATTTTTGAATGCCTCATTATTGTTGTAGTTGCAGTTTTGTTGTTCAATGAAAGCATAAATTGAAGTTGACTGATTCAAACTTCGTTCTAGAATAGAGCGACTTTGGCGTGACGTCTGGGTTGCAGTTACTTGCAAGTACCATGATGTCCTGCATTCTCTAGAGGAAGATGGTCTGCTTGATATCTCTGATGTGGTACACCTCTTTGGTGTGCACTACATCTTTGTCCCTCGACTCCAGGCCGACCTTGACACCTTCATCAGAGGATGGGATAATCATACTCTACGAACAGAAGGAGGTCTCACTCCCGAACAGCTGTGGTGTATGGGACATCTACAAGATCTGGATGAAGGGGAAAGACTTGAGGTACATCATTACAAAAGAATAGTTCACATAAGACATAAAACACAAAAAAAAAAGTTGTAATAGTGGGTGGCATGCTGATACCGATCTTGTCACTGGCAAATCTCCTCACTGACAATGTGGTTATACCTAATTATGAGCTTGTCATGATTTTTGTAGTTCAGGGTGGGCAACCATGTGCCATGGAGGGCCATGTGTATGCAGGTTTTCCTTCCAAACACTGTAACAGGTGATTCCACTGATCAACACACCACCAGCCACAGAAGAGTGTTAATCTGTGAATTAACCTGTTAAAGTGTTTGGTTGGAAGGAAAACCTGCATACACATGGCCCTCCATGGCACATGGTTGACCACCCCTGGTGTAGATGATGCAGATAATTTTCACTAACAAACCATAATGCCTTTGTTGGTTGCAGTAAGTGACAGGCACATGACGTGTAAAATCCTTGGCAACAGTTCATTAACCAGTAATTTTTAATTTATGTAAAGTAGATAAACTTATACATAGATACACTTTTATGGAACAGTTTATTTTCATAAACAATACACACAGCAGTACAATATTTTCAGTCTTGACTCATTGCTTTTGTTTTGTGTTTTCTGGATCTGTAGGAACTTCAAGACCCAGACATCGACTGGGAGAGTGTCATACTGCAAGAGGGCTCTAATGGAGCAGTTGTGGTTCCTGAAATGGAATGCCCACTGGATGATGAAGCCCTGGAGGAACTTCAGAGAACTGTTGATCCTCTGGGACATTCTCAGTCACATGGTTGTGACTTATACATGCAGTTCTTGCACAAGGTGTCTGACATTACAACATCAGTAAAAACATAACTGGAACTTTGTTTTACAGACATTCAAGAGGTTTTCCAACAAGTGCACATTAAAAATCCTGTATGAAGTATTGGGAAAAAATGAACAAATAAATGAATAACAAAAACAAACAGCCATTGGCATATTAATAACTTTTTGTTTGAGTAAAGCTAGAACTGTTAAACTCTGTGGAATCCACCACCATATTGCACTGCTTCACTCATGATTCTTCTAAACTCAGTGTAAGTGCTAAGATGCTGTATTGGAAAAGTCACAGTCTGCGTGCATGCGCTCACTGTTGGGTAGCAAACCAAGTGGTCTCCAAGCCTTTCCCTGCATTCATGGTCAAAGTTGCATGTTATTTTGAAATGTCTCTTTTCATCAGGCAGGATGGGGATGTGGGATTGCCCTGTCATCCACTGGAGCACATGTGGCACTGCAAGAGGTTCTGTGTCATCAGCTGCACTGTCTGTCTCCCCATCTGTGATTATTTTTTTAAATAACATGACTTTAAGAAACAGTTTAAACTCAGTTTAAAAAAAAAAAAAAAAATTAAAATCCAATAACATTTATGTGTTTGATACATTAAATGATGTTATGTGTATACTATACAGTACATCATACCTGGCATTTCAAGCTCTTCTAAGAAATCTTGGAGGAAGTTGATAATCTTCCTCTCAGCTCTTTCCTTAGATGACCCCCTTTCACTGTAATGTGGCTGGCAGTTCATTATGAAATCAGCATCAGGCTATAAAGAGAGTGAATTCAGATTTGGCTTAACATCTTAAAGTGTACAAACTCAGACTATTCATCCATTCATCCATCCATTTTCTTCCGCTAATTCCTGTTAAGGGTTGTGGGGGGGCAGGAGCCTATCCCAGCGGCTTTCGGGCGAGAGGTGGGGTTCACCCTGGACGGGTCACCAATCCATGGCAGGGCCAACACATATAGACAGACAACCATTGGCTCTCATAGTCACACCTACGGTCAATTTAAACCTGGAACCTTCTTGCTGTGAGGCGACAGTGCTAATCACTGCACCACCATGCTGCACACTCAGACTATTAATGACATACAAAATAGAGATTGCAATACAGAACAACAATAGTGTATGCAAGAACAAAATAAGTGGCAGTTAAAATTTTTACTTTGGTAATCTTCCCAGGAACAAACAAGGAGTGGCAAGCTGCAGGGTTTGAGGCCATCTGGTCCACCAGGCCATACAGTCCCATGCCCTTTCTCAGTTGCTGTAGCATTGGAATCAATCTTGTTGTAGAATGTAGGATAATTGCTCTGAAGAAAAGCACAGGAAAGACAAAATCAATACTGGTTTGAGAAGTTTTTTTTCAATGAAAAATGTTTAAATTGATAATATTTTTGCTTTTGTTTATTTTCTTCATACATCAATACATATATCAATTTGTATGTATTACTGTGAGAAATGTGTTAAGGTGTTGTCAAAATTACTTAAAATTCAAACGAAATGTTATTGGTTTTAAAAACACTTACCGAATTATGCTTTCCTTGCTGTCCAGTTTGATCTGGCTTGTGTATCCACAGCTGACAATTTCATCAGCATACATCATCAGAGACTGGACATCTGTGGAATTTTCGACCTGAAATGTGCAATGTAGAGATGCAACAAATAATACAATAGTTATTAACACATTGGAGAAATAATTCATATTTGACAATGCCAAAGAGCACTCACTCTGCTGATGAGTAGACAGGATTCTAGATCAGCCACATCCTCCTTAGACAGAGAGTGAAAGTCAATCTCTCCTGTGCAGAGGAAGTTGTAGCACCACTCTTTCAAAAAAGCAGGAGGTGGGCCACCTTGTGCAAGGCTGACTGCCATTATTTCGCCAATAGTTCTGTGAGCAAGGTAGACAAAGTCTCATTATAAAAAGAAAAACAGAAAGATCACATACACAAATTTGTAAAAAAAAAAAAAAAAATTACCTACCTGAAATTCTCATTATCAAGGTCTGACAAAGAGTACTTGGGATTTTTACCCTGGTTCCCAGCTCCTTCGAAGAATCGGTTTTCTATACCTGAAATCATTTCTTTGGCAAAAAAGCAATACACAGCTTTAGATGATTTATTGTTTTTGTTTCATATAACAAAACAGTTACATGAGCAACTTACCAGTCAGAAACTCTTTTCTAAGTGCTCCTGTATCAATGCCTGCCTCTCCTATATAGACCACCTTCAGAGCACTTGCAGGAGATGCAGTTTTCTTCCTTTTCCATTGGAGAATGCCCCTATCAAGAAGGTCTTCTCTGTCCACACACAGTTTAAATTCTGTTGTGGTGTCAATTTGGTGTGTAAGGAAGAGCAGTACATCCTCCACACTTAGGAAGACAACAGAAGAAATATTGAGATCGTCCCAAATACCCAAACAAAATTTATATACACCAAAATAATTTGAAAGTATGTGATTGCTAGCTCTCGTGTAACTGAGAACATGTTGACTGTGTAAATGACGGTGCAAAACATTTATGCACTATTAAAAATAAACATGCAAAGACATCTTAATACAGCATACCTTTTTGGTTTGGATACTGGAGTTTGAGCAGCTGTACTTGGACTATTGTCATTTGGTGCAGAAGTCACTGTACAGTCAAAGCTGTACAGGAAACAATAGTCTCAAACACTAAACACTGTACATACAGTATACATAGACATTGTTCAGGTCATTCAGACCAAATACAGACATTCATCTATGAAAAATGTTTATTATACAAACAGCAGGACAAAGCAGATTACCTCTCTCCACATAGACTAGCATGGACCGTGATCTCATCATCTGGGAATTCTTTGGTGCAAATTGGACAAACCACCTGAAATTTGAAAAAAAAAAGGTTTTTTAATTAAAAAAAAAAAAAAAAAAGCTGGTGCAAAGCAAACCAAAATGATCTAGGATTTTGATTATATGCTATATTTACCTTACACTTGTTCTCCACAATACATACGCCATCAGATGACTGCAAATTTACAGAGCAGTAAATTCAATCTAATTATAAATTTTTAAAAAAAAGTTAAAAAACAAAAAAACTATTTGCCCTCACCTCATCATCACCATCATCATCATCAAACAGTTTCCCCTTGCATGTCTTAATGTGCACCGCAAGCATGTGCAAAGGCATCAGTTCATTACACTGGTAACATGTCTTCTTTGGCATTTTTGAGAAGTGCTGTGAGTCAGGAGGAAGAGGAGAAGTGTCCAATGTCTCTTGAAGCGGTACTATGTAAAAAATGGCTTTGCCGCCCGCTGACACAGCTTGCAGAGCTTTGGTAGTATATCCCTCTGCCTCTGGTGGAATGACAGTGAGTTTTCGTCGACCACTCCCACCTTAATTGATAAAAAGAAATAAAACAAAAGTTTAAAAATCATCCATTTGTAAGAAAAAAAAACAAAACATTTTGTCAGTCAGACATCTTTACTGCTTACAGCAAGTAATCAATGCACCATAAGGGTTTACAGATGCCAAAATGGGAAAGTGGGATATGATAATCAGTAAATATGAAAATGTGAAACAATGTTTATCTTACAAACCTGTAGCCTTATGCAGAAGCCATCCTCCATACAGACCCTCCATTTTTTTTAAATGTGTCAGCCAGGAGCCTTGAGATCTTTGAGTGAGAGTGAGAGAGAGACAGAGGTGACAGTGCACACAACTTAAGATAAAGTACAATAACTAGCTTTAATGATAAGTTAAACAACTGGATTGACAGCTGTACCTCTGTGTGGTCACCATCTTCAGGAAGGCTCACGATTTGTCTCCCCATGCCCGCCTGAAGGAGTTCAAGCTCCTCTACTGGCAACGGTGTGTGGGACGTATTTTTTGGCAGCAGATAAAAATTGAGAGCAACTGTCTTACTGGTTTTCTTCAGAAGATGTTTGGTGGCAGCCAAACACCTCTTTTTACCACGATTAAAGCCTGACTTAAAATATCCTGGAAAAGATCTGTGGATTAAAATATAAATGTGAGTTTAGTAAGTGTTGCATTAAAATTGTAACTAACATGTATATATGTTTTCCCAATGTAATCACAAACCAAACTGCTGTCTGAGTGTGATTCAAAATGCACATTTGAATTTACACATCTTAGTAGTAATGACTTGGATCTGACAAGAAAATTTTTTTTTTTTTGCCAGTGCAAATGAGAATGACATTGTGTGGCTTGAACAACAAACCTTGTCATTTCTTGCTGCACAGTTACATTTCTAGGGGCTGGGGCGGCCTGCTCTGTCTCCTGCCTTGTGGGCCTTGTTGAGCCGTTTGGGGCCAAAGTGTCGAGTAGAATAGACACTAGGTTTCTGGCTGCTGACTCAACTGTACCATGACCCTAAATCAATTCAGGATGTACCGTTAACATGTTTCCTGTTCAAAGTAATTAGACATGAGACCGGCAACTGGCCTTAAAATCACGGCTAATGGTTGTTAGCTGCCAGTTTAGCTGGCTATTTTGCCAGCTAGCTAAATGAATTTTATCTGAAACTGATAAAAGGGGTAGACTAGACAAAGGCGTCATCATCAAAACACCGACCAAAATGGCTAACGGCTAGTTTGCAAACTTACAATGGTTACAAACTAACGCATACACTGAACTTTCCACATGTTTGTAACACACTGTTTAAAACAAAGGCAACACAAACTACTTACATGTGGTTGTTGTTGTTCACCTGACATTATCTAATGGTGCCCAAGACAGAGAAAAGTATTCGTCAATCACGCAATAGCTAACGTCTGAAAGTAAACAGATATAATGTAAACCCAGACAACGCAGCCCTAATGTTACGGCACTATTGTACAAAAACTAACCAAAGTAGTGGTATGACATGAGACAATAATCATAATAATAATAAATACTGACCGAAGTTTGTGTAGAATCAATTCCTCCTCTTCCGGTCCATGTCTGTCTCATCGAGCGCTTTTTTTTCGGGTAAATGTAACTAGCGAGCTAATTGGAGAGCGAACAGCCAATCAGAGTGTACTTCCGCAAGCTCTCCGATTGGTTAGTTTTGTGGCACAATTGTAACGTGTGTGTCAAGTTGAGCGTGCGGACGCGACAACCTGAGCGCGCAGGGAGAGGGAGGTTGAGCGACAGAGGGAAGGGGAAAGTGAGTGAGCGCAGCGCTCTGTTTGTGCGCCATGGAAAGAATTTGTGAGAGAACATTATGAGTAAAACTGACATGCAAACGCATTTATGGAGAACAATATCAATTTTTGTTTGCTCAAGTATAATTTCTTTTTGAAATATAATTGATGTGCTCGCAAAATATATTTTTATGTGCTCAAAATCTCTAATTGTGTGCTCAGAATCTATCATTGCTCGCTCAAGAAACTGGCACAAATATAACTCGATACCATTTCACTCACATCCACAGTCAGTTTAACTTACAATTTTGGCAAACTTGGCATGCTAGCGCTAGCACGGAGGCTAAACTGGTCCAAAATTCCACATTAGCAAACACACAGCTCAACAGGACGCTTCTAGGATGAGTGGGGTTATGATCCAAGGCCCAGTTCAACACGTGTGGCCTCCTTTAACTGGTGAATAATAATAATAATAATAATAATAATAATAATAATAATAAGGCCATTGCAGTTATAGCGGCAGAGCTCAGCTCTGCATACACACACACACACACACACACACACACACAAGCAAACAAACACACACACATACACACACACACACAGAAAGACACACACACCTCCGGCTCCATTAGAACAAAGGCCCAGACGCTAATTAGCGCATTAGCTCAGCTGACAGAGTTCAGAGCAACAGCACCGGTTTGAGCAAAAGCAGTCCATTAAAGCTGCTGACAAGCACATGTGGACTAAGGTTAGCTTACCTGAGAAAGCGCATCATTTGCAGTCAACCATTTCAGGGGTTTGGGGCCGCTCCGGGACCGGAAAACAGCTCCATACGCCGTCCGCCATGTTGCACAGTGAAAGTCAGCAAAAGTGTGGTAGCCCTGGGTGGAACGCTCTGGGACGCGAACCCGTGTAGAACGCTTGTGACTCCGCCCCTCGGATTTGTAGAATGCTAGTGTATGGGAAAAGTGCGCATGCGCCGTTTAGAATTCCACGCCCCGGAAACAGAGTTTATATCGTAGTCTTTCTGACTGTGTTTTTCACTCACGGTGTCACTTCCCAGAAAATGCCGAAAGTCGGTCCAGGGCCAGATAGTACGCGTCATACACCACTTTAAATTTCTTCCAGAAGCGTTTTATGTGGAAAAAAAATGGATTTTTCTCCTCGAAAACCAGCACTTCCGGTCCGTTGCCTTGACATCAGGTCAGGTGACTAAAAGCCCGAGCGCAGCCATCTTGGCTTGCAGCCCGGGCCGGTAGAGAGAGAGACGGTGGCGCTGTTGCGCCCGTTCCCAAAGCAATTTTCTCCATGTCTTAACCTCTATTAAGTGATTTATCATCATTCAGGAGAACATTGGACTCTGTATTTAGCCATTTTGGGGGATAATCCTGTATTTTCTTACATTTAAATGGTCTGATCCTGCACAGGTTGATAAAAGCTCAGAGTAAGCCATTGATTGATTCGGATCCCCATCATATATGTGGAACCTGAATTCAAATCATTTCAACATTATTAGTGTCTTTCTTGCCATTATTCGCCTTTTGTGTCAACGGTTCGTTTGCAAATCTTTACATTTTCATGTAATCTGACTTTTTTTTTTTTTTACACTAAAAATAAAAAAAAAACTGTATAGTTCTTATCTATAGGTTATTCTGTTCTTATTTGGCTGGTTCTGATCCACTTTAGATCATACTGGTCTACACGGGGAAGCTGAATTCAAATCATTTTAACATTATTGTATGTTACCTCCGCCAAGGAGGTTATGTTTTTGCCAGGGTTTGTTGGACAGTAACTAGAGTTTATTGTTATCATGTCAATCTCACACTCCGTACTGAACCCTAAGTTCTGTTTAAAATCATGTCAGAGACATTCTTCTGCAAACTCAGACTGACATCAGCCATAATCTTCATTGTGCAGGGGGGGGCTTCTAAATGTCACTGTGTCTGCCGATGGAAGGCACACAACAGCGGAGGAGGGGTCTGGGCTTAGAACATCAATAGAACAATAATAATCATTAAAGACTGCCCGATCGAGCATTTCAAAAAGTGGAAAATAAACACGTACATATGAATTACTAGTGTTTTAACTCTAAACTTTAACCTTCAGTTTTGTTTTGTTTTTGATTATCATTATTATTATTTTTAATTTAACCCTTTCATGCATGACTTATGAGAACCCTTTGGCAAGATTTTTTTTCTTGAGTGTATTTATTCCCCCTCAGGCATGAAAAAAACAATGTGATTATTATTATTATCTTTTTTTTCACAGAGTTAATCAAATGTCCATGCATTTAATTTTTGAAGTAAAGAAACGTGTTTAAAACCCAATATCAGAAAGTACGAAAGAGAATTAGAGCCACTGGAAAAATGAATACAATAAACTAGGGTCAAACACGTATTCCTTAATATCATTATGAGAAAGAAAAGTCAGAATTCTCAAATAAAAGTCAGAATTCTGATAAAAAGGCAGAATTGTGAGAAAAATTCCAGAATTCTGATATTAAAATCAGAATTCTTAAAAAAAGAAAAAAAAAACAAAAACAGAATTCTGAGTTTAAAAACAGAATTCTGAGATTAAAGTCAGAATTCTGAAAAAAAAAAAAAAAAAAAAACAGAAAAAAAAAACCCTCCATATTCGGAGTTTCAGAATTCTGACTTTCTTCTCAGAATACTACTAATAATAAAATATATATATACATACATACATAAATACATACACATATATATATATATATATATATATACATATATATATATACATATATGTGTATTACACCTTTTTTTATTGTCCAGTGGCCCTAATCCTCTTCCGCAAGAAAGTGATGTGAAAACAATGAAATAAAATTTTTTTTAATGCTACTAATCTGATGTTTTCTCACATTTTAACATATTCTTATGCTAGTTATTAGTCATTTCATGGAGATAACATGCAAAACAACCCTTTGTGTTTAACAAAAACAAGTGGTGTACGCTCCAACATGTTAGTGCAGATCAGTTTTATCAAGAACAGCAAAGGGATAGTAATGGTATGAATGTCAGTGTATGGGATGATGCATGAGCATCCACTGTGTGGGCTGATATGGAACTACACTAACCAAGCTTAGAACATCAATAGAACAATAATAATCATTAAAGACTGCCCGATCGAGCATTTAAAAAAGAGGAAAATAAACACGTACATATGAATTACTAGTGTTTTAACTCTAAACTTTAACCTTCAGTTTTGTTTTATCATTATTATTTTTAATTTAACCCTTTCATGCATGACTTATGAGAACCCTTTGGCAAGATTGTTTTTCTTGAGTGTATTTATTCTCCCTCAGGCATGAAAAAAACAATGTGATTATTATTATCTTTTTTTTCACAGAGTTAATCAAATGTCCATGCATTTAATTTTTGAAGTAAAGAAACGTGTTTAAAACCCAATATCAGAAAGTACGAAAGAGAATTAGAGCCACTGGAAAAAAAAAATACAATAAACTAGGGTCAAACACGTATTCCTTAATATCATTATGAGAAAGAAAAGACAGAATTCTCAAATAAAAGTCAGAATTCTGATAAAAAAGGCAGAATTGTGAGAAAAATTCCAGAATTCTGATATTAAAATCAGAATTCTTAGAAAAAAACACAAAAAAAACAAAAACAGAATTCTGAGTTTAAAAACAGAATTCTGAGATTAAAGTCAGAATTCTGAGAAAAAAAAAGAAAAAAAAAAACCCTCCACATTCGGAGTTTCAGAATTCTGACTTTCTTCTCAGAATACTACGGAGCCCGGGAGGGGACATGAAGAGAAAAAAATTTATTGCGTTATAACGCAATAGTTCAAAAGTATTGCGTTATAATGCAATAGTTTTTGCGTTATAATGCAAAAGTATTGCGTTTAAACGCAAAAGTATTGCGTTATAATGCAATAGTTTTTGCGTTATAATGCAAAAGTATTGCGTTATAACGCAATAGTTTTTGCATTGGGATCTGCATTCGGGATCGGACAGGTCGTCAGGTCAGACACACCTGTACCTGCAGTCCTGTGCCCTATGCATGTGTAGTTCAGATGACCGTAACTCTGTCATTATTTGTCCGATCAGAAAAATTCCAACGGTTTCTGAAACCTGAGACTCTGTGCTTTATGGACATTCTCGGGTCAGTGCGAAAATTTCACGGGCACCTGTCCTAGAAGACGCAAAATAAGCCATTCGGTGACTGGGGACGCACACAGCAGAGCGGATTCACGGAGCGAAGAACCGGAGCGCATAACAGAGTGGATAACGGATTAGATCTAGTTTTGGAAAATGTAGGCAAGACGGATATCCCAAGTCCCATGACCCCCCTGGAGGTTTACGGATGGATTTGTGACCGAAGGAGCGACTGATGGAGCAACATCTGAAGAAGAAAGGTAAAGTTCACCCAGTTCCATTTAGTGGATTTTCTACATGACTGAAGCACTGTCTGCTTTTTTTCTATGGAGTTTTTACTTGTTTCACTTTAGTATATGTGTAAACTGACGCTTATACTACATCGTGGTTTTATAGAATAAAGTACGAACTGTTAGAACCAGAGACACAAGACTTGGACCCAAATGCACAACCAACAAACAGGAATAAAGTTAAAGGGTGTTTATTAAACACGGACAGAATTAACAGTTCACAAAAAGGTTTCCTTAAGGAGTCTTCGCAGGTTAGACTGTGTGAATTCGTCACGACGTCTGAAACCAGCAAGGGAATCTCTCTGCCCGGGTCGGGAGCACACGAGGGGAACCCGACTAGAATAAAGCAGAGAAGAGTCAGGGGACAAACCAGGTCATACACAGAGGGTCCAAAAAACAGGCAACGGTACATGGGGGAAAGACACAGTACTAACCGAGAGTCCAGGCAAAAGGTCGAAACCAGTGAGGCAGAATCAGGCAGAG